>NC_056743.1:448577365-448739865 GCF_019279795.1 Protopterus annectens
AGTCTCTCTCTTGCAATACATATGGCTTGGCAGGATCCTTAGTTATTGCTGAGCTATGTTTTCACTTTTCAGAATGTCTTGTGTAGGGAATCCTCAAATCATTCTCTTGGACTCAATATGAAACTAATCAATCTTATCCGTTGTAATTCCTGGAATCCGCATTGAACATTTCCTAGTTATACTCTAGAGAGCAGTTACAAAACAGTGTCACAACACCATGAAACAAAACAACTAGTAACTAACCAGTCCATGGTACAAAGGGAACAGTACGGAAAAGAATAATCACCCGTAAATAGTTTTCACACTTATTAAACTTAAGCGTTTTCATCTATTTGAAAAAAACATTTGGACTTTTCCAGAAAAGAGAAAAATTCCCACCTTTCAAGTTTAAATAGTCAATCCAATCATTACATAGTCTTAAAGACACGGTACAAGTAGAACAATACAACAGTAATAAACACCAGTACATGTTAATTGATATTCTCTGAAGAATTCATTACAATACAAATTAAAGAGATAATAGTAATCCCTGATAAATATCCTCTAAATATAGTTTGATAACTTAATACGTTTAATTAAAAAAAACTTTCTTAACTTATCTTGTTTGTTCAAAAATAACAAGCCATCAGAAGTGCACATTTAAAATTGTATTGTACAAATCATTACAAAAGGTAATTGTAAAAAAAAAAATCATTGCAGAAAAAATACTTTAGAGAAATCACTGCACATTGCAAAATAAAAAAATATACCCCAAAATATCCCAAAAAAGGTGGGGGGTCTTAATTAGAGCTTAGCTGCCCTTATCTTTGACACTGGTACTAGAGATATAGAATTGTTTAAAACGCAATGAGTGGCAGCATCCAGCTTTAGCTGCCAAAATAGTTTCCTATACTCCAAACTGTTTTCCCATGACCCACCTTGTGGGTCCAGGGAAACTGTCTCCAAAATCACAAATTTGAAACCAGAGTAATGTTGACAGGTTAACAAATGTTTACATAAGGCATTGTTCATGCTGACTTTACTGATGTTGTAAAGATTCATTTCAATTCTTTTTTTTAAACTCTTTTACTTTTACCAACATAAAAACCCAGGCACCCGTTGCATTTACCAACGTAAACCATACCTTTGGTGTTACAGTTCCCTGATGAAAGACAAATTTTACTGTTGTTAAATTCGTCTAAGGTCATTTGATAATCAGTTAAAATAAAACTACACTGAGAACAAGATCCACGTATTTTAGTACCTGCACTATTAACTACTATGCATCCCTGGTTTTCTAATATATTTTTTAAATTCCTCTCTTTCTGCAAAACCCATTAATTTATCTCACAAATACTCCAGTTATCCTTATATAGTCAAAGAGTTGGAATTATATTCTACCACTAACACTCTGTCAATTGACTTTCAGTTATTGTTATAATTGTTGTTCCCAGTGGTATCCATCAAATGCCCCCCTAATAAGGGCCTGTATGGTGTCCCCAACCTAAAAGAATGATGTTGCTAATATCTTAAACCATTCTTTAAGGGCAACCTCTAGAAGCAAACAAATTCTCAAGCTTCTTACTTTCTACAATAGAATAATCTTTTCTGGCAATTGTATGCAGTAGGAGTATATGTGATCCTTAAGTAAGCCTTTTTAAGAAGAAATGGATGTGAACTTGTGAAATGTGGGAAAGTATTACTAAAGGTAGGTTTTCTATAGAGGTTGAAATCAAACTTACCTCCATTTGTGGTAATGGTAGTAGCCAAAAAAATGACACTCACACTAAATTTGTAAGTAAAAAACAAAAATTCAGTAGTTTTGTTCATAAACTGAACAAACTCTTCAGCCTCATCTTTAGTACCATCCCATAAAATAAATATATCATCTAGAAGACAACTATATACTGCTTATAATAGTCTGAGGGAAAATATACCATTTCTCCTAAGTGAATAAAACCAAATTGCCAAAAACAGGGTACGTGCTGCACCATTGCCACTCTTTGGTTTGTATGTAAAATTCATCCTTAAAGTGCATGAAGTTCTTTTTAAAAACAACAGTCATATATACAACAAGGAGGCTAATATCAGAGTTGAAAGAAACTGGAAAGGCACTAAGGGATTGTGAATTAAGTCTAGACCAGTATCTTGTGGAATACAGGAAAATAAATCTTGAACATCCAATGTGAGAAATAACACATTTTTTTGTAATAATCTTCACAATTTATTTCTAAAAAGTCCCAAGAATCCATAAACAAGTGTGTTTTGGTATCCATAAGAGGTTTCAAAGGCTAATCAACCAAGACAGCAAAAGGAGTGGTCTTAGAATTTTGGTCTACGGCAAAAGGTCTATAGAGGATGTGATATATCCTTGTATTCCAAAAAAAGAAGGTATTAAAGAGTACTTTTTAGTCAAAAATATAAATCCCTAAAGCAATAGTCCCCTGGGTGTACCATTCATGTAACTGTAGATCAATCTTTCTATAAGCAATGTTAATTCGTTTTTAGATACTTGCTTGTATATGTGGTGATCTTGTAAAATTGAAAACACGTCAGTTGAATAATCTATAGCATCACAAATCACTATACCCTCCTTGTCTGCTTTCATAATGCATATACACTTGCCATTTTGTAAAGAAGTCAAAAGTAATCGCTCAGCCTCACTTTAAGATGTTAATTCGTCTTTTCTTCCTAGAGTTGTAGTATTAGTAAATATGTTTCTGGCATGCCTTTTTAAAGATCTGTGCAGTGGGATGAACTCAGGAGGTGAAAATATTCTACCTCTTAAATCTAGTGGCAATGAAGTCACCAGTGAAAACCCCACTATCATCATTGTGGTTCAACTGTAATGTTAAATTGAGATACCTACTAAACAATTTTAGTTTGGTCAAACAATCCACTAAATTAAAAACATGGTACAGGTACAAAGAGAAAACACTTTTCAAACAATTAAAAACATCTAAACTAATGTCCAGGTGACTATAGTTAAAATATTAAAATCATTGTAAGGAAAAAAAATCCTTTATGAGAAACTAAAATATCAGAACTCTCCCCTCCTTTTCTTTAAGTCTGTAATTGTAATTGTGGTGGTTGGTTAAGTCCCTGTTGTTATTCCCCATCAGGTTGTGGATCACTATGTTTTCTGACCTCCTGAGTGGAGAAGATTCTAAAGGGTCACCAGGATTCGTGGTGGGGCTAGAGTGTTCAATCTGAGACATAATCTATGAGGAAAATCTGTCGTAGTTAGAAAAATTGTTTTCATTATCCCCTGTGATGGGTCCCTACTCTGGGCCAGCAATCAAAGAGACTCAATCCTCACCACTAACTCTGGTGTGGGATGGTCAATAAGAGAAAAGATGGGCTCACACAGTATTTTCAGATGCAACTCTTTGCACCAAGCACAATTTTCATTAGGAGCACACAGGGAGCTCACTACAGACCTGGGGCTGGTCTCCCTTTCTCTCAGTCGAGGCCCACACAAAACTCCACACTGAGCACTCGGGGGTCTGTGTCCCTGTTCCCAGTAGCTGACACACACATACTTGGATATTTGAGTTTCACATACACATCTGGGAAAACTGGCACAGATTTACAAGCTGTGCCCCTTTCTGCCCAGACTCTGAGGTAAGCACTCTGCCACCAGTCAGCTACCCTAAGACTCTTATAAAGGGTACTCAATTACACTGTGTAAAATTAATACTAATACAAATGGTAGGGTGTGACCTAAGCAGCAAGGCTTTCAGGAGCGGCCACAGTGTCACTAAAACAAGCATAAGTACTCGCAAGATGTTAAAAGTATCCTCTAAAGGACCGGACACAATGAAAGGTATTAAAATATTTAATGATAAATAATAAAACAGAAAACAGTAGAATACTGAATACAATAAACAACAGAGTTTCAACCACAGAGCTATAAAAAATACAGTTGGATAGTTTCTCACAGATGCAAAAAAAATACTAAACTATTCTCAGTAAATGTCCCTGACTGACTAAAGAATTACTATTCCTGACTACTTACTAAAGCAATGCAAGCTAATGTGTGTTGAATGTTTTACCACAGCAAAAGCCAGATGATGTCTGTCTTTGTCAGTGTTAATGTGTGATATATATATGCTGTCAGAAATCTTTCCTGACAGGTTCCAAAGTGCTGCTGCAAGAGTTCCAAAGAAACCAGATGCTGGTTAGAGGATGACAGCACAGCTCTGTGGCAGTATCTGAAAGCTATAACACAATTTCAAACATTTCACCCTTCCAGGGTTTTCTGATAAACATACACATTTGATTAGCTACAACAATACAACCTAATATACATGCATACATTCTTTCTGTCCAGCAGGACCTACTGTTGATGCATTTTCAACACAAGCAACCTTACAAGTATATTTTTAATTCAAACATCTGTACAAATCAGTGTGATAGTCAACATAAAATTCTTTACAAAATTCCAGCTAGCTTTACTGGCATATGTACACATGTTTTGCCCTACTGTCCCTGGCACAGATGACACTACTACTACTTCTAATAATAATGAAATAAAAATATAACAAACACCACAGTAGATGACCAACGTATTTAATGAAAAAAATTAAAAAACTGGGACAAATATGATAAAAACTCACACCAAAGTGATAAAAACAACATGGAAAATATTAACAGTGGGTAAGTGCTTTTGCGGTACACAAACCGCTTCCTCAGACCATGAAAAATCATATTTATGAAATAAACCAATTAAATGCAAGCAACTCTAATCTTGAAACCAGTGATTAAAGAATTGGAAAAAAAACTTTCTCATTGGAGTGCAATAAAAACATTCCGACTGGTGGTTAACAGTGTAGTCAAACCAATATGGTAATGTAAAAACAACAAATCAAAAAATCAGTTAGCAAAGGTCATTGGATAAAATCAAATATCAAATGCTGCATGTATAACTTGCTGGCTAACCAATGGGAAATAAATAATACACAAGCCCCTGTGGAAATCGTGAGCATAGTAAACTGAATTTCTAAGATAGTAATACATAGATGTGCTATTACAAGAACCAAACTTAAATAAAAACTTATTCACTAAATCACTTTAAATCTAAACTGAAAGATCCGTAATGAAACGCTGTCAAAAATATATATATAAACAGCTGAATCAGGAACTGAATAAAAACTGATCAGCAAAATAAATGACTGTGCATCATTAAATGAGGTTTAACTTTCAAATGGACATATCTCGTGTTAAAAAACACTATGAAAAACATTACAAAATATTGCACTTCACCAGTGGAAGAAAATAAATAACTAATACATAAAACATCTAAAGTAATAATACATAATTTATTTATTTGTTTATTTATTTATTTACATTTGTTGACCGGGAGAGTCCGACTGGACACAGGTCCGTTTTCAGCGGAGGCCCGGGGAGAAAAGCTCCACATTATTATTTGCATTATACAGTTAAAAAATATATAGCATTTAAATATAGACATTAGTCCAGTTAAGGACGCAAGACGAGAAGAAAACGATGTAAAACAGCTGTAGAGCATAGTACAATTTTAAAATATGGTGACATATACTAAACATGGTTAAAATGTAGTTGAGATTCATCAGTGAACAATTGATACAAACTGTTTTTGAGTTACATAACAGCCATTAGCAAGAAGTTAGTATTATGTGGTAGGTAGCTGGGATAACCAATCAGGATCTACTAACAACAAAACATCCATTCAAAAGTTAGAGAAACTATATCCCATCGGAACACTGTAAAGACATTCAAATTGGTTGTTAAACTGTTTAACAAAAAACAATCTCACAATATATGACAATGCAGAAACATCTAATCAGAAACTTGTTGACGAAAACACAGTAGTCATTCACCATTGGATAAAAACAAACATTCGGTAGTGAAAGTTTAACTTATTACTACAAGAAGTTAGTATTATGTGGTAGGTAGCTGGGATAACCAATCAGGATCTACTAACAGCAAAACATCCATTCAAAAGTTAGAGAAACTATATCCCATCGGAACACTGTAAAGACATTCAAATTGGTTGTTAAACTGTTTAACAAAAAACAATCTCACAATATATGACAATGCAGAAACATCTAATCAGAAACTTGTTGACGAAAACACAGTAGTCATTCACCATTGGATAAAAACAAACATCCGGTAGTGAAAGTTTAACTTATTAACTAACCAACAGCAAATAAATAATACACACACCTCCACAAAGATCATTAGCATAATAGATTCAATCTCTAAAACAATCATACATAATTCATGCTGTTTCAAAAATAAACTAAAATAAACCGTAAGCAAAAACTTATTCATTAGATCACTGTATGACTAAACTGATAGCTCCATAACTTTGCAGCAAAGTTAAATATAATCAAAAAATAGTCAACAAAATAACTAATGGTTCTTTGTTAAATACATTAAACACTAGTGTTTCAATTTACAAGATTTTAAGATTGGTCTCAAAGAGACCTTTTCATTTCACTCCGGAGGAATATGGGCTTGTAACAACAAAATCCATTGTAGCTCTTTCTCCTCTGTATAACTCCTAAAATTCTCCCCCTTATGTTCTCACTCAGCAATTCTAGTACCAAGAATTTGAATTTGTCTTCACTACCAAGCATTTGTATATGTTGGGACAGAGCACTGGTGTTCTTCTTTATACGAATATTATTCATATGTTCAAGAATCCTTTCTTTTAGTGTACAATTCATCTTCCCAACATAGAATGCATTACACATAGTACAGCTGGCATAGTATAACAAATCCTTACTTTTACAGCCAGCACAAAATTCAAAATCTATCCTCTGGGCTGTAGCTGAATGTACAAAATAAGTACAGCTCCTGACAGACTGACAAGCTTTGCATGAATGGCAGCAAAAAGTGCCATACTTTTCAGACTGACTGTATTGAACCTGCCTGGCATTCCTATAACATACCTGCCATTTTAAAGACAAATTCTTCCTAAAGCAAAACCTTGGTGTCGTACCTAAGCCCCCTTTTAATTCCAGATTAGCCATTAAAATGGGCCAGTTCTTTTTGATAATATCACGTGATATTAATATTATTAGAATAAATCCTTGGTCATAATATTTTGGGCTTCTTCAAGTTCTCGATCATCATTATGTAGCCTCATAACTTTCAAGAATTGTCCCTTCAAAATGTTCTAACTCATAACAGCACATCCCCAACCCCTCTTCTACTAACTCTGTCATTCAGAGGAATGCTCCTTTTATTATCCTTTTTGAACCAGCACTTGGGTTATTATTCATAAAAGATGTGTTTGTCAAAGTATAAACTCCCCCCTCTCTATATTGTCTTGGGTCTCTTGAAAGTGCCTTGAAAGTGCCTTCTTTTTTCTGTCATAGGCCTTGTTACCCCCTTGATCCACACAGGAAAACACATTTCCGTATTCAATACTATAACAAGAATAATGTAAGCCACTAGTAATTTTTTGTTAAGGTTGCCCAGTTCAGCAAAAAGTTCTTGAATAATACTTTCAATGCATACAATATGAGCCTTTATCAGCTCGGGACTATGTCGACTGAACATATCCACAAGTTCTTTGAAGATTGACTTAAATTCAACTTTGTTTGGAAACTTGTAACACCTCAATCCTTGCGACACTAAATTCAACTTCAAACACTCACTTAAATAGGCACTGTCAATTTGTAAATTTCTAACCTTCATTAGTTTCTTTTCAAAAAGTCTTAGCATATTGTCCATGGTCATATAATCTCTGTTGTCTCCAGGAAGTTTGAGTCATGACGGTGAAATGTTAAAACTAAAATTCAATAACTTTTAAAGGTCAGAAGTATATTTCTCTGCACTAAAAATGGAACATAAATTATCACTGTGATTTACACCAAAATGCTGAGTGTTAGTATATGTATAACAACATCCTAGATGTTCCCTAGAAGAGTGCAAAGATTTGTTGATATTCACATTCCTCAGAGGGTTGTCCTGACTTGCAAAATAACAGTTTGAACTTCTCTGTGGTCCAAACTCATTCTGGAAATGCTGCTAGATGGAGTAATTCTCTCCCAAAAAAAAGCCAAGTTCAAAGAAGAAAAACCTGTAAACCTGCTGGTTGCAGGGAAGAACAATGTGTTCTCCATCTGTGGAGGTTGAGAATGTTGTTCACCTCAGGCTGTGTAAACATGGCCAGCAAAAGGGTAAGATCTCCTTTTAAAGTCTGAATGTCCTACAGAGGTTGTTGAATTCCTTCTCTTGACAAAAAGATAATTGACTTGGTGTGTTCTGATCCATGTTTCCCAGATGAGGCAAAACAATAACTTTCAAAAGACCACTGTAGCACCACAAAACAGAACAACATCATGGTTTGCTAATTATGTATTCTACAGAAAACCTTGGCAAGTACTTTGTCTCTCGTACAGTCCCATTAAGACTTGTTTCATGGAGTCAAATCTGGTTCTCATACATCTGCTTAAGAACAGCTCCACAAGTGTCTGTTCTGCAGCACATCTCAGAGGTTAACTCTAACAAGTGTTGTTTGAATGAGCAACTTTTCATTGCTTTCTTAAATGAAGTTCATTAAGAGACAAATTAACAAGTATTGTGTGAGTCAGCAGTGTACTGAAGAGGGAATCTTTACTTTTCCCTATTGCTGTGCAACTGTGGAGTTGGTATCTCTAAGAAAGAGGGTATGGTGAATGAACACACCATGTGGGGGTCGAGAGAGAGAGAGAGAGAGACTCACCCCCAGCAAAAATATTTTTTCCTCTTTTTCAGCATTTTTTAAAAAAACTTTATTAAATTATCACTTTAGATATTGGGATACGTACATTAATAGAAAACAATGCATTTTACCATTTTTTCCATTTAAATACATTATGCGTTACATGTATGTTCCCTTTCTTAATGACAACTGTCATTCAGCACAAAATTACATAAATTGTTCATTTGCTGCCTTCTCTTAACCCTCCTACAAGTTCCATTTATTTCTGTGTGATTTGCCTTTTCCTTTACTAAAGATCCCATTTTCAGTTCTTTTATTTCTTTTTACAGTACTCAATACTTCAAATATACTTGATTTCGACTTTGATTTCCATTTTCTAGTAACTGCTCTTATGGAAGCCAATAAAATTAAACTTAAAAAAGCCTTACTATGTCTAGGCAATTCAGATCCTGTATCCCAGCTCAAAAAAAATCCTTAAGTTACATCCATTTGCTCCCCCAATGCTTCTAACAGAGTATTCTGTAGGGAATTTTTTGAAATTTGCCAACTCATTATACTCCCAAAAATATATTCCCATTTACTTTCGCCACCACATCTAACATTTGCTATCTACCTGAGGAAATTTCTTTGAAGTCTGCCTGAGGTATTAAAATACATATGAAAGACTTCCAAGCAAAAATCAATAAAACTCTAGACTTTTTTGCATACTTGGGATCCATACATATGCCTTCCAACTGTTCCCTTGTAAATTCTTGTAAATTGCTTTTTCAGTCTCTCTTCCTTTTCATTTCTAATATCCTCTGATTG
Organism: Protopterus annectens; assembly: GCF_019279795.1. Taxonomy (NCBI): domain Eukaryota; kingdom Metazoa; phylum Chordata; order Ceratodontiformes; family Protopteridae; genus Protopterus; species Protopterus annectens. The sequence continues at coordinate 448,586,850 of NC_056743.1, forward strand.
ATTCTTATAGCTATCATGCAATATTTTATATCCCCTACTAATTATCTCATTTTAATAGCAGCTTCTGTTCTAGATTAAACTGAAAACTACCAGAGCATGTCTTTCACTTAGGACCCCCTATCCCCTTCTCTTTGCCTATACTCTGATATTCATCCCTGGTAGGGAAGATGATCTTTAACCTGCAGTTCACACTTCTTCTTGGCCTCATTAAACTCTATTACCTTTCCTTCTCTAGTTATTTGTTCCAATACCCTGGTTCCTTTTCCAATTTTATCCAATAAATTCCAGACCCCTGTTGCTTATTTTCTGCACCCCTATTTGCAGTCATCACTTTTGTCTAAATCTTCTTACTGCATTTCAGTGCTGACTTAATTTGTAGAATATTTAGCAACTTTATGAATATATTACTCAGTGTCATTGTTATACTCCTTAAAGAAGATGTGCATCCAAAATCCTTCTCTCTCTTATTTCCTGACTTCCCCTCTCCACCCTCAGCTTCATCATCACCCCTTTCCACTTTGACTGAAAGCATTTTAATTGTGTTATATATATTAGTCTTAGCTGCATAGCTCTAAAATATCCCTTCAAGTCAGGCAATCTTCAACTATCTTGTTTTATTAGAAGGATCAACTTATCCCGCTTAACTCTTGCCCTACCCCTCCCATATAAAATACTTTCATAAAAATATGGCTAACCTGTATATAAAATTAAAGGGACTAAAAACAGTTAACCTATCCATATCCATAAAAAAGAAGTTATGTACCTACCATAACGTTCCATATTAGTTGCCTTCATCTCGCCTTCTTTCTTGCTTGTTGGGATCGGAGCCAACCCTCAACTCCGACTCAGCCATCTTCTATAGCTCGAGAGCTGTTTACTGGCTCGAAGCTACCCCTTATCCCATGATGCCTAGCGCTAGCTACCCAGATCTCATTTGTAATAGCTAACCCCAGACATAGCAAGAATAATCTGACCAAACTAACAGGTTGGGCATGTCTGTTATACTCTCTAAGTCAGTACAGGAAACAAACCAGAAAATACTCAGCCGGTGAATCCTAAACTCCTCTCGGTCCAATAGGACAGGGGGATGGAGGGGGCACACAAGAAAGAAGGCGAGATGAAGACAACTAACATGGAACATTATGGTAGGTACATAACTTCTTTATGTTAAGTAGTCTATCTTGCCTTCATTTCTTGCTTGTTGGGACAGCGTCCCTAGCACCTATGATCCAGGGTGGCTCATTGGAACAGACTCTTCAGAACAGTGGAACCAAAGTTAGCTCTATTCCTGGAGGCCATGTCTAACTTGTAATGAGAAATAAAGGTATGAAGATTTGCCCATGTGGCCGCGGCACAAATAGAGTCCATGGGCAACCTAGACTGGAAGGCTACAGAAGTGGCCAAAGCCCTAGTAGAATGGCCCTTTGGTTTGGCAGACAATTCTTTTTTTCTTAGTTGATAAATGAAGGTGATAATGTGACCTGGACAGGGTCACTTTGGAAACTGGGAGACCTTGTTTGCCCCTAGCATAGGAAAGGAAGAGTTGGTCCGACTTCCTTATATCCTTCGTTCTATGCAGGTAAAAATGCAGTTGTCTATGAACATCCAAAAGGTGTAACTTGTATTCTGCCTTGTTGGTATAGTTAGGGAAGAACACTGGAAGGTCTATGGATTGGTTTAGATTATTTTCTGAGCACACTTTAGGAAGGAAGGATGGATTAGTTCTCAGTGCTACCCTATCCTTGTAAAAGACTAAGTACGGAGAACGAACGCTTAGTGCTTGAAGTTCCGATACACGTTTGGCTGAGGTAATAGCTACCAGAAAGAGAATTTTCCAAGATAGAAACTTAAGGGAGCAGGAAGCTGCCAGTTCAAAAGGGGGCATAATCAAGGAGTTTAGTACCAAATTAAGGTCCCAAGGAGGAGGGGGGATCTCTCACTGGGGGCCTAAGGAGAGTAGTCCCTCTAAGAAAGGCTTTACACAGCTTATGAGACATGATATTTAGATTAGAAAAGCCAACATGATAGTTAGATATGGCAGCTAGTTGAACCCTGATTGTGGCAGAAGCGGACCCAGAGTGAAAAAGCTCAGTTAGGAATTCCAAGATCTCGTGAACTAGGGCTGAAAAGGGATCTATATTCCTAGCCTCTGCCCAATAAGAGAAACGTTTCCATTTGCTAGCATACGTCTTCCTAGTAGCCGATTTGTGAGAGGATACAATAATTTCACGAACAGCCGGGGAAATGCTGGGAAGCCTGGCTAGGGTTGGAATTGGATCAACCAAGCTGTGAGCTGGAGTGTCTGGAGGGATCAATGCAGCTCTCCTGATTGATGAATCAGCAGGTCTGGAATAGGATCCAGGGTCCAGGGCTGCTCGAGGAGGTAACGGTGCAGGAACAGAAACCAAATCTGTCGAGGCCAGTAAGGAGCAATGAGGATCATTTTGCAACCCAACAATATCGCTTTCTGTATGAGTTTGGGTATAAGAGGAAAAGGCGGGAAGGCATAAAGAAGTCCCTGAGACCAATCGTGGACTACAGCATCTCTGGGAGGATGACCGGGAAGCGGTAGAAGGGAGAAATACTTGCTGCATTTGGTGTTGAAGGGGATTGCAAACAGATCGCAGTAAGGCTGTCCCCATTTGCTGAAGATGTGATCCGCAACTACCTGATTCAGAGACCACTCGTGAGGCCTGAGAATAGCTCTGCTGAGCCTCTCTGCTATGACGCTGGACTTCCCAGGGATGTGCGTTGCAATCAGAAATCATTAGGAGGAAATTGCCCACTGCCAGAGTCTGAGTGCTTCTCGACATAGGGGGTAGGACCTGGTTCCGCCCTGCTTGTTGATGTACCACACTACTGACATGTTGTCCATCTGAATTGCAATGGTCCCAGGAGGGAGGGAGTCCTGAAGTGCTTGCAACACTAGTAGCATAGCTCTCATCTCCAAGACATTTATGTGCAGATGGTACTCGTGAGGTTGCCATATGCCTTGGACTGTCCTGCCCTGATAATGCCCCCCCCACCCCATCAGTGAGGCATCCGTGGTCACTGTGGCAACCGGAGGGGGTTGGATGAACGGTCTGCCCTGAGACACTAGCGGGGAGACCATCCACCAGGAATGGTGTCTTTTGCAAGTTTCTGTAATCATGATCATGTGAGACATGGGGAGTTGTTGAAAGGACCACTGTGTGAAGAGAAGCCACTGAAAGATTCTCATGTGAAAGTGGGCTAGAGGTATCAGAAGAATTGCCGCCACCATAGAACCCAGAGTTTGAAGGACCAACCGGACTTGTACCTTTTTGCATTGCATGAGGATATGAACTTGCTGCCGAATCGTGGCCACCCTGTCTGGCGGTAGTCTTGCGGACATACTTTTTGTATCTAGATCTGCTCCTATATAGGTAATAGATTGACAGGGCAACAAGGCAGATTTTTCGAAGTTTATGGTAATGCCTAACTGGGCACAGATTGCTATTGTATAGTCCCTGGCTTGAAGAAGTTGATGCCTGGTAGTAGCAGTACGGAGCCAGTCATCTAGATAAGGAAACACCTGGAATCCTTGATGTCTCAGGTGAGCCGTGACCACTGCCATACATTTGGTGAACATCCTGGGGGCTGTGGTGAGACCAAAGGGTAGAGCTCTGAACTGATAATGACTGGCTCCCAGCCGGAAGCGAAGGAATCTCCTGGAGTGCCTGTCCATCTTGATGTGATAGTATGCATCCTGGAGATCTATTGAGCACATCCAATTGTCCTGACCCAAAAAGAGTAGAATGGACTGAAGCGTGACCATCCGAAACCTTGTTCTTTGAACAGACTTGTTTAGTCTGCTGAAATCCAAAATTGGTCTCCAGTCCCCTGTCTTCTTTGGTACCAAAAAGAACCTTGAGTAAGTTCCGGATCTGAGTTCGTCTGCCGGGACTTCCTGGATGACTCTTTTTTTCTAGCAGTCTTGAAATTTCTATGACTGCTTGGGCCCTCAGACTGGGTGGAACATCTGGGGAGGATTTACTTGACGATAGGGGAGATTGGAAGAAGGGAATTACATAGCCTCCGGATATGACTGAGTGTACCCATTTGTCTCGCGTAATGTCTTGCCAGGCTTTTGGGTATAGTGAAAGTCTTCCCCCGATTGCCTCCAGAGGCGGGCAGTCGGGCAACCCTTCAGGGATGCTGGAAGGGCTTGTCAGAGAAAGATTCTCTGCTGCCCTGGTTCTGCGGACCACCTCTGCCTCGAGGGCGGCATCTGTTGTTGTCATTTCCTCCTCTGCCCCTGGAGGAAAAGTCACTATGTGTATCAGGCGAGGATCCCTGCGATTTCCAAAACCACATTGTTCCACTCTTCTTTGGGATATGGTCTGGAAGGAGTGGAAAAACGGACTCCCACGGCAGAGAGAGTCTTGCCTTCCTGTTCACACCTAGTGAGAGTGTCCTTCACCTGTGGTCCAAAGAGAAATGAACCATCAAAGGGGTTGTTGGTGAATGACGCTCTAAAGGGCTCTGCAAAATTACACAGCCGCATCCATGCATGTCTCCTAAGGGCCACGCCTGTGCCTGCAGCTCTACTCGCACCATCGGCTGCATAGGAAATGAGCCTCATGGAGGAGTTAACCACTGAATTAAGGGTCACCAGCTGAGAAGCTACTTTAGCTTGAACCCCTTCAGCTAATGGATCCTGGAGGGTATCTCCAAGCTCTTTTAGGAGATCCCTCTGAAGCATGGTAAAATGGCATAAGTAATTCAGTGACCTCATGGAGAAGGTCGCTGAAGCAAACATTCGCTTCCCATATCTGTCCATAGTCCTAGACTCCTTGTTAGGAGGATGGAGAGAGGAAGAAGTTTCCACTAATTCCTTTTTAGTGGCCGCTGCTACTACCATGGCATCCACAGGAACACCCTTGGTAAGGAACTGTTTTTCAGGGGGTGCAGTAATAAACTTGCCGGGCCTCCTCAGGGTTGGTTCCACTGTATCCAGGGCTGACCAAGCCCTTCGAGCCACCACAGACATTAGTAGATCGAAGGGCAGAGACACCCAGGAGGTGGAAGGGCGGGAACCAAACGCATCCAGGAATACGGATTCGTCCTCAGTAGGGGCTAGCCTAATTCACTAGAAAAAGTATTAAACTAACTTTCAAGAGCCTGAGCCAGTAATAACGAAACTCGCAGCTGAAGTGGCAAACGAGATCTGGGTAGCTAGCACTAGGCATCATGGGATAAGGGGTAGCCTCAAGCCAGTAAACAGCTCTCAAGTTATAGAAGATGGCAGAGTCAGAGCCGAGGGTCGGCTCTGATCCCAACAAGCAAGACACGAAGGCGAGATAGACAGCTTAACATCAAGGGCTTCCAGTTTCTCAGTTTTTGTATTATCTTTGCTTAGTCACTTCCCACATATACTTATCTGCCATAACAGAAGGCTTTTTATTCCAAATACCTAAATACTTCAGCTTATTGTGTCCCCATAAAATGGGTATTGCTGAAACAATTTGTGTGTGAATACATAATTTATGTCTATAGCCTTGTTTTATCTTCATTAATTTTATACCTCAAAAAGATTTGAAACTGTCTTATAATGGTTCTACAGCAATGAAATGTCCTTTTCTGGATTTATCAAGTGCAAATTAATATCATCTGCCAAATAAAGCCAACATTTCTTGATTACCATATAAATTATATCCTTGAATTTCTGAGTCCTTTATTTTCTTTGCCAATGACTCTAAATATAAAGTAAATAGCATGGGGAAAAGAGAACACCCCTGCCTGGTTCCTCTGTTCAAATACAACTTATCAGAGAGGTACACTCCCAATTTAATTCCTGCCTCTGATCCTTCATATATTCTCCTACTTAACCTTATTATCCTATCAGGAAATGAAATGCTTCCATTGTTCTACTTATAAACTCCCAGCTTACTCTGAAATGCTTTATCTGCATCAAGACCCACCAACAGCAGTCGTATTTTCTAACATTCTGATTCCCTCTGTATCATTGTTTTATTAATGTTTTTTTTTCTTTCCAACATCTTTATTAAATTTCCACATGTGACAAAGGCAATCTTACTTTTATATAAATGAAAAACATACAAAATGAAATCACTTTAGTTGTAAACATTTTACATGACAGACACCATTGAAACAACTTTAGTTGTAAACATTACTAATCACTTATAAACATTTTATTCATTGCCAGTTTATATAGCTCATTCAAATCCTGCAGCTTAAACCTTGTTCCTACTCTGCATATACCTTTCCCACAATTCCCATTGTTTTCTATGTAGTTTGCTCCTTCCCTTTTCTAAAAATCCCAATTCCAGTTGTTTTATCTCTGTTACTATCTTCTCTACTTCTAGTAAAGTTGGTTTAGACTTTGATTTCCATTTTCTAGTAATTGCTTTTTTGGCAGCTACCATAATTAGACTCAGCTAGGCTTTGCAACGTCTAAGCAATTCTGATTCTGTAGAATAACTCAAAAAAATCATCCCCCCAGTCAGTCTAATTCACTCACCCAGCACCCCCAACAGAGTGGCCCACAGGGAATCCCAAAAGTCTGCCAGCTCATCACACCTCAAAAAAATATGTTCCCAGCTACCTCTTTCTTGCCCATCACACCTCCAGCATTTGCTATCCACCTGAGAAAAAATTCTTTGGAGTCTACTTGGGGTATAAAAATACCTATGCAAACATTTCCAGGCAAAGATCCTAAATCTTCTAGACTTTGTTGCATATTTGGGAGATATACATATATTCCCCCCATTGTCTCTTTGTGAATTGCTTATCTAATCTCTCTTCCCAATCCTTTCTAAGCTCCTCTGATTGATTCTTGTAATTATCATGCAGTATTTTTTATGCTTTGCTAATTATTCCTTTTTTAACAGCAGCTTCTGTTCTACATTCTATTAAAAACTCTACCAGTGCTGGTCTTTCATTTAGGAGCCCCCTATTTTTCCCTTTGTCTATACTCTGATATCAATTCTTGATAGGGAAGGCAGTCTCTAACCTGCAGTCCAAATACATGTTTGGCCTCTTCCCATTCTATTACCTTTCCCTTTCTAGTTATTTGTTCCCAATACCTTGGTTCCTTTGCCAATTTTCATTGTTCTATTCATGTTGTCCATTGTTTGCCTCATGTCCCCTAAATGACAGTGATACATCTCTATCAATGTTGGCAACACTTTTTTCCATTATTTTAGCTATTATAAACATAAACACTTTAGAGTCATGATTTCAAATTGAAATGGGTCTGTATAAGACCATGCCTGATGGGTCTTTACCCTCTTTATGTTATACATCAATCACAGCTTTCCTCCAAGATGCTGTTGCTTCCCTTCCTTTTAAAATACTGTTAAGCAAAACCTTCCAGATCTTTATCACTTTCTTCCCGCCTAACTTCCAAACTTTCATAGGAATACCCTCTGTTCCTGGAGACTTCCCTGCAAACTGATTATACATCACCATTTTTGTAATCACCTTCTTTCTTCACTATTAGTTGTTGAGCCTCATTTATTTCTTTATTGATTTTTATTTATTGTCTTTGTTTACCATGAAAGTCTGACTGGACTGAAAGGAACATCTCTTTACCAGGGACCCAGGTAAAAAAGCTCCAGCAATTATATACTATATGAAGTAAGGTACATTTACAGATATCTATAACGGAGGTTATATACTTGCCACAGAATATTGCCTCAAACAGCTTTAGTTGGTTACTGATGTTGAATAAGTGAACACTAATTATTTACACATTGGAAGGATACTCAGTAGAGTTTGTACTTTAGGTTTAGATAGTAGAAAGAGAGATATGTTAGTCATAGGGAACTGAGCTATATAGTAGGAAGGTTTATATTTATGTAGTTAGGGTCAAAGTTTTGTATAATAAAAGAGCTTGGAGAGTAAATTATTAGAGTGTTAAGAAAGGGGAAATTGACAGGAAAAAAGAGGAAGGTAAGAGAGAGGCAGAGGTGGAATTTATTGATGTTCTAGAAAGTTATAATAATGAGACCTATGTAGTTTGTATGCATTGGAGGAATGGACACATAGTTTTGGGTATTCAGCATGGTTTCTGTCCTGGAGTGGTACATGAGCATAGCCAGGCACCAGTAAGGTGATGTTTAAGTTCAGTTTTAAAAGAGCTTATAGAGTCAATTTATTACAAGGTGGCAGGGAGTTTTGTTCCATATTTTAGATATTTATTTATTTAATTTATTTATTTACATTTGTTGACCGGGAGTGTCCGACTGGACATAGGTCCATTTTCAGTGGAGGCCCGGGTAGAAAAGCTCCACAGTTAAAATAAACAGACAGTAGTTACATTGGATTACATAGTGATTAACAATTTAACATAGCAATTATTTACAACATATTTACACATAGTACATCAGTAGACAACTAGAATCTTTATCTGTGAAGTACATAACATACATTAACAAATGTTACAATAAGAAGTTCCTGCTGTATAATAAGTACTATGCTTATGAGCATCTGAGCTTGCTATAATCAAGCTAGTTAGTGGAGTGGAAAGAAAGGTAGTGGTTGGATGGGGTGGGTGATATTAGAGTGGGAGTTGCAAGGGCATAGCCAGCATGGTTTTAGATGCACTTTTAGTAAAGTTTTGAAGTGGGTGCATGATGATATGGAGGTAAATGTGGGTGGGAGGGAGTTCCATAATTTGGCTATGGTGCAAGAGAATAGTGCTTCACCAGCAGAGTTACTGGCTTTAGTGATTTGCAAGTGATTTTTGTTGCTGGATCTTAGTGGTCTGGTGGTGCGATAGGGTTGGAGTAGATTCTGGAGGGATGGGACATTTAGTGGATGGTTTACTAGTTTGTGGGCGAGTGAGAGTTGATACCATTGAAGGAGGTGAGGGAGTTCAAGCCAGCCCAGTTCAGCAAGTGAGAGACAGTGGTGACTACGGTGGGATGCCTCTGTGGCGAATTTGGTGATTTTGTTGTAGCAGGTCTCTAGCTTGTTTAGATCGCATTGCCTTAGGTTGGTATATATTGGAGAGGCATAAAGTAGGATGGAGATAAGGTGGGAATTTGCTACTGAAATCTTTGCTGCTTTGGTGAGAAGTTGCTTATTTCTGTATAATGCTCCTAGTTTTTTGTGGACGTTTTTTATGGTCATGGATATGTGAATGCCAAATTTTAGTTTATTGTCTATTTCCACTCCTATCAATTTGGTGTGTTCAGTTGGGTATATAGTGGTGTTGTCTTTTGCTGTGATTTTAAAGTGAGAGTTGTTTTGAGTATGTTTGAGTATGTTTGGTGGGTTGGAAGATGAGTAGTTTAGTCTTGTTTGGGGTGAGTATTAATTGGGCATCGGATAACCAAGTTTCAACAGAGGAAAAGGCTTCCTGTGTGATTTTTTGCAGTTTGGATAGGGACTGGGCTGAGCAGATGATGGTTGAGTCATCTGCGTATTGTATGAGTATGCCATGTTTGGTGGCAGAGGCTAGATTATTGGTGAAAACAGAGAAGATTAGGGGTCCAAGGATGGATCCTTGGGGAGCCCCTATGGAGACAGGTAGTTGGGGAGATATGTCATTCTGCCATACAACGGATTGTTGGCGGTTAGACAGGTAACTCTGAAACCAGTTGGTGACTGACAGAAGGATAGGTTATTGAGGACAGAGATAAGTTGTTTGTGTGGGACCATGTCAAATGCTTTAGATAGGTCAAGGAAAGTAGCAGAGGAGGGATAGCCATTGTTTTTATGCTGAATGATAGTGTTAGTAAAGTAGAGTAAGGCAGTGGTGGTGCTATGGTTTGGTCGGAAACCATGCTGAGTATTGGAAAGGAGGTTGTTAGTAAGGAGGTAGTCTGAGACCTGAGAGTGTATGCATCTCTCTAGTATTTTGAAGACTGGAGAGAGAATAGCTATGGGGCAGTAATGGTTAGTTCTGTAGAGGGTCCACCTTTGTGGAGGGGAATTATATGTGATACTTTCCACAGTGTGGGAGTGTAACTTTCTGACAGAGATCGGTTAATCAAGATAGATACTGGGTAGGCCAGAGCATCAGCTGCGATTTGTAGGTATTCACTTGGGAGGTTGTCTGCTGCTAATTTAGTGGGCTTAAGTTTATTTAAGAGTTTTTTTATGTTGGAGGTAGGTACAGGAGAAAAAGAGAAGGCAGTGGAGAGATTACTAGTTGAAGGTGTGAGTTGGAGGGGAGAGGGGTTGTCTTGTTTAGCTAGTGATAGTATGGTTTGTGTGAAGTGTGTGTTGAATGAGGTAGCAATATTTTCTGAGGAGTGCGGGATGTTAGGAGGAGGGGTACTGACTTTACCTGGGTGGAGGATGGAGTTTATGGAGGACCAGAATTGTTTGGGGCTGTGTTGTGAGGAGTCTAGGGCAGACTAGTAGTATTGGAATTTGTCCTGTTTTATTAGCTTTTTGACTCTATTGCGTAGTTCTAGGAATTTCTGTCTAGTTGAGGGGGTTTTGGTTTTGCGCCAGTGCTCCCAGGCTTTATCCCTGTTTTTCATTTCTGACTTAGTGGTTTTCTGTAGCCATGGGGAGGGCTGTGCCTTGGTTCTGGAAAGTCTTATGGGGGCATGGTAATTAAGGATGCTCAGGAAGGTAGTATTAAAAAATTCAACTGCGTCATCAAGACTGAGGTACTTTAGAGGATGCCAGTTACATTCTTTGAGGGATGAGATGAATGTGAGTGGGTTAAAGTTTAGTTTTTTACATATTTGACGGTAGATGACTGGTTTAGCTTGGTATAGGTATTTTTTGAGTAGGAATGTTGGGGGGTGATCACTGAGGCTATCTGATAAGCAGCCTGTTATATATGACTGGGGGCTCTTACTGACTAGTATCCAATCCAAGGTAGTGTGCTTGCTGGAGTTTTTATTTATCCTGGTTGGCGACTGGACTAGTTGGGTGAAGCTATGAAGGTTTACATGAAGGGTTGGATGGTTGCCAGAACAGGATTGCCAGTCAGTATTGAAATCACCTAAAATGATAGTTTCTTGGGGGGAGATGGTGAGTAGACCAGCTGAGGAGGTTTTTCTAGTGGAGGGATGTTTTGGCCAGGTGGGAAGTAGCATCCAATTATGTTGATGGTTTTGTTTTGGTTTATTTTGAAGATGGTATATATTATTTCTTCATTGCCTATTTGTGGAGCTGATGATTTTAAGATCTGGATGTTTAGATGCTATTTAAATATTATAGCTACACCGCCTCCTTTCTTGTTTAGCCGATCTACTAGATATATGGTTTGAGTACAGTGAGTCACCTGACCTGTTACTGGAATTTTTTAAGGAAAGCAGGTACTTGTTAGAAGAGCACATAGTTCTGCCAGATGTGTAGAGGGGTATTAGAACTGTTAGGCTTGGGCATACATTAGGTTTGGACAGTACTTTGTGAATTATTAGCAGATGACACTGACTGAGTATGCAGGAGTTCAAGCCGATCTAGTTTCTTTAGTGCCAGGCAATGGTGGGATGTGTTAGGCAGGCTTGTTGCAAATTTGGCTATTTTATTGCGGTATTGTAGTTTATTGATTAGGGGACTGTCTGGATTGGAAATAATAGGTGCTGCATAAAGTAGTCTAGGAAGCAGGAAATCTGAAGCAATACTGAGACTACATCTGAGAGAAATGGTTTAGTTCTATACAGGCTCCCTAAATTTTGATGTGTCTTTTTTATTGCCTGTGCGATATGCATATTGAATTTCACATTTTTCACACGTCTTCATTTATTAATTACTAGATCTCACAAACTATTACATAGCTTAAAATAGTCCACAGAAAAGACAATAGGCTCCCTTACTATAATATGTTTGTCACAAATATCCCTTAGTACATGATTTTTTCTCATGTCTTTTCCATTTTTTTAACAAGAAACATCTTTATTAAACCATCACTTATGACATAGACAATCAAACATTTATATAAATGAAAACAATTCTAGTTGGAAGAATTTTACATCAGAAACCATACCAACACACTCCCAGTTGCAAACATTATGCATAACTTATAATCTACCCAATCATTTTCAGTCAAACATTATATAGCTCATTTAAGGCCTGCCTTCTTTTAGACTGCATTCCTCTCCTGTATTATTGTTCCCACAATTTCCATTTTTTCCTATGTAGTTTGCTCCTACCCTTTTCTAAAGATCTCAGTTCCAGTTGTTTTAGATTTTGATTTCCATTTTCTAGTAATTGCTTTTTTGGCAGCCACCATAATTAGACACAGCAAGGCGTTACCATTTTTAGGCAATTCCAATTCTGTATCATAGCTCAGAAAAATCATCTCTCTCATCACACCAATCTGCCGACCCAGAATCTCCGACAGTGCATCCCACAGGGAATCTTTAAAGTCCGCCAACTCACTTCACTCCCAGAAAATATGTTTCAATTACCACTTTGTTCATTATCATACCTCTAACATATGATGTCTACCTGAGGAAAAATTATCTGGAGTCTACTTGGGGTATAAAAATATCTATGTAAACATTTCCAAGAAAAAATCCTAAATCTTCTAGATTTTGTTGCATATTTGGGAGAAATACATATATCTGCCCATTGTTTCACTGTGAATGACTTATCCAGTCTCTCTTCCCAATCATTTCAAACTCCTCTGATTGATTCTTATAGTTAGCATGCAATATGTTATATGCTCTATTAATTACCCCTTTTTAATGGCAACTTCTGTTCTAGATTCTACTAAAAACTCTACAAGTGCTGGTCTTTCGTTTAGGACCCCCCCATTTCTTTCTCTTTACCTATACTCTGATATCAATGCTTGAAAAGGAAGGCAATCTCTAACCTGTAGTCCAAATAAATTATTAGCATCATACCAATCTATCATCTCTCCCTCTCTAGTTATATGCTCCCAATACCTTGGCTCCTTTGCCAGTTTTCTCCAACAAATTTCAGGGCTTCTTTCCTATTGTCTATATCCCTAATTGCAGTCAACCCTATCAGCCGAATGTCCTGTCTCCATTCCTGTGTTTGCTTAGTTCTTAAGATACTTTCTGCTACTTTACAGATATACTATTCTTTATGATTATTTTTATTCTCCTTAAAGGCCTGCATCCAAAATCCCAGTCTCTCCTTGTCTCTTGAGCTTACCCCCTGTTTCATCATCATCCATTTCCACTTTGAATTATAGTTTTCTGCTTGTGCTATGTATAGGAGCCTTAACTGTGTAGCTCCGAAATACCCCTTCATATCGGGTAATCCCAATCGACCCTATTCTACTGGAAGAATCAGCTTATCTCATTTGATTCTTGCTGTCTTCCCTTCCCAGATAAAGTCCTTCAAATCTTTATTGATTGCTTTCAACTACTTCTTTGGTTGATAAAAATATGGCTGACCTGTGTATAAAACTAATAGGACTAAAAGCATTTTAATTGCTTGTATCTTACGATACATATCCATATAACAAAACTTCAGTTTTCTCAGTTTTTGTATTATCTTTTGTTTAGTCTCTTCCCACATATCCTTAGCTGTCATGCCAGAATCATTTTTAATCTATACTCCTAAATACTTCATTTTATCATGTCCCCATAAATATCAATATTGCTGGACAAATTCATATGTGGATATATAATTTACCGCTATTGCCTTTGCTTTGGCTTCATTCATTTTGTACTCTGAAAAGATGTGAAACTGTCTCAAAATGTTCCACAACACTATAATGTCTCTTTCTGGTTTTGTGAGGTATAAAATAATATCATCTTCAAAAAGAGCCAGCTTTTCTTGACTATCATACCAATTATATCCTTGAATTTATGAGTCCCTTTTTTTTTTTTTTGCCAATGGTTCTACATAGAATGCAAATAACAAAGGGGAAAGAGACCACCCCTGCCTGGTTCCTCTGCTCATTCAGAAATTATCAGAGAGTACCCCACTCACTTTAATTTTCACCTTAAAACCCTCATATATTCTCCTAATCAACCTTATTATTTTTTCAAGAGATGCAAATGCTTCCATTGCCCTGCTCATAAAGTCCCAACTTACTCTGTCAAATGCTTTCTCTGCACAAAGACCCACCAACAGCAATGTCATTTTCTTATATTCTTCTTCTCTCTGGATCACCAGTGTTCTGTTAATGTTGTCAAACATTTGCCTCCCCTCCACAAAATTTCACTGATATATCTATCCATTCTGGCATTACCTTTGCTACTCTTAGTCATTATAGACATGAACACTTTATAACCATGGATTAGTACTGAAATGGGCCTATATGAAGCAGGACCTGATGGCTCTTTACCCTCTTTAGGTATTACAGCTACTACTGCTTTCTTCCTGGATGTTGAAACTTCTCCTCTTAAAATACTATTAAACAAAACCTTCCAGATCTTTATCAATTTTTTTCCCGCCTAGCTTCCAAACTTCCACAGGAATACCATCTATTCCTGGGGATTTTCCTGTAGATTGGTTATACATCACAGTTTTTAACTCATCTCCTCCTATCCTAACCAATAGTAATTGAGCCTCATCTACCTCTAAACATGGCATATTTAATTCTTCCATAAACATTTCCATTTGTATCTTTCTTGATTTCAATATTTCTCTGCTTTATACAGATTTTCATAGAATTTCCGAAATATTTCTAATACCTCTATAGGCTCTCTTGCTACATTACTTGCTATAGGCTCCCTAAGCTTGATGACAGCCCTTTCTACTTTCTGTTGCTTGAGTCATTGTGCTAAAAGTTTTTGTGCTTTAGTGTTGTTTTTAAAAAACATTTGCTTAACAGCAATATTTCTAAATTTGTTTATATTATCAAGATAATCACTTATTTTCTGCTTAGCATTCTGCAGTTGATCCTCTTCTTGTCCTGCGAGATCCCCCTGTTCTGCAGTGCTTTAACATTTGTCAGTCCCTCTAAATAATTCTTGTTACTTCTTAACCATAGCTCCCTTTCTTTTATTTCCACCCTATTTTTAAACTCCGTCTTAATTTTATCCCACTCCCTAGCTATATTTTCAGAAGTAATTTCTAACCTCTCAAATAGCTCCTGAATCATCTCCACCGCCTATTCCTTAAATTCCTCTTTTTTCAACAGATAGGTGGGAAAGTGCCAGTGTCTAATTTTTATTTCATTACCCTGTGTTTTATTTTAGTTATTGGTGCACGATCTGAAATTGTTATTGGGTGTGTATCAAGACCTTCAATTAAATGCACATTTTCCAATGAATTGTAAACTCTGTCTAGCCTAGCCCATATTTTATATCTTGGGAAATAATATGTAAATTCACTCTGAACTCCTATTACTGAATTCACATCTTCCATGCCAAATATTTCATAAATTTCTTCAAAAATCTGCCCTCCTTTCTTATATTTTCCCTTCTGGGCCACCGACACATCTTCATTACTGCAAATCAAATTCAGTTCCCAGCTATAAATAATATTCCTTGCTGAAAACTGATTATTTCTCCCAGAATTTTCTTAATTTCCATTACAGCAGTTTTAAATGGAATATAAGAATGTCAGTGTAATCCTCCACCCTTGCCAGTATCCCCTTAGGACTACAAATCTACCATTATTTTTTTATCCTCGTCCATCATTATTGGAACTCCACTTGCAATTAATGTAAGTACTCCTCTTTTCCTGTGTCCCAGATATTCTGCTAAATTACCATCCTCAAAACCTTTCTTTATCAAACTGTCATGTTCAGTTCTTTTCAAGTGTGTCTCCTGTAACATAGCTATTTACACATGTTTTAATATAGTTCACTATTCTTTCTTTTTTATATTTATCTGGGAGACCATTGACCATTTAAGAAATTACAGAAAGCATCATTTTATTAAAAAATATATTATTCCCACCTTTTATGTATAATATTTGTTTTGTTAAATGTCTCTTTACAGCTTTTGCGTTACATGCATACATTGTTTGGCAGATTGAACTTTTACACAGTTGTTTCCTGTCATATCCATTTGAGCCTATGTCACAGCTTACAAAACTTTTTGTTTTATTGAAAGCTCTCAAACAAACAAACAAAAACAAACAAATACCAATACCCCTCTAAACCTATTAATTTAATACTATGACACAAAACTATATACAACTTCAAATATTGAAGATTTACGCTACTATACGAACAAATGTCCCAAACAGACAGTCACACTCATAGACTAGAGTTAACCTAAAAGAAAGGTTATCCATGCTAAGAAGCATGGTGCAGCCTGTGTTTCTACTAAGTGCTAATTGGTTTTGTCTTATCTTTATAGCCATCCCAGCTGGGAAAACCCCTGAATGCTTTCAGAGAACAGTATCTCCTAGCCACTTTCTCTTTTCTTTTTTTTTTTCCCAGCCAATCACTCTCCACCAGACTGGTACCAATTTCCTTTATCAGATTGTGTTCATGGAGACATGAGAAACAGACAGTAAATGTTTCTGTCGGACTGTTTCCTTGGAGATATGAGGGCCAAACACAGAATTGCTACTAAGCATACAGTCATTTGCTAGAAAAAGCCTCTTAATACTCATTATTCTTTTTCATTTACTTGTTTTCTCTTAAAACTTGTTACTAAATCATTGCAAGGTCCTTAATCCAGTCATTCCTCTATGCAAGAATGAGAAAAATCACATTAATTTTTCTTTTGTCATGCTGTTTTTACTGGACTTTTTTATTTTTACATAGGAATGCCTACATTTATTGAGCCATGGTGGTGCAGCGGTTAGCGTTGTTGCCTCACAGCAAGAGGTTCTCCCGTTCGATTCTCGGCTGGAGCACCTTCTATGTGGAGTCTGCATGTCCTCCCCGCAGTCGAGTGACGTTAAAGACATGCAGGTAGGTGCGAGTGTAAATGTGTGTACCTTCATTGAAGGTTGGGCATCGGGCTGGCAACTCGGCACCGTAAAAATCCACTGCCGATCATGAGTGGACTGGAGTTCTGCTATGGCGACCCCTAATCAGGAAAAGCCGAAAGTAAAAAAAAAAAATGCCTACATTTCTTAAAACTGAACAAGAATAAAGAGAGAAGGGAGAAAGAAAGGAGAAAAAAGAACACCAGCAGCTATTTACAATCCCCATTACACTTAAGAATTATTGAAAAAGCTTTACTTTATAGCATGCAAAGAAAACCAAACACCACAAAAAATAGTATTATGTAGAAAAATGTTTTCTTTACTTACAGTTAACTTTCTCTCCTCTCTTCTCCTCCCCAAGCATTTTTGTGAACACCTCCTTAGCATGTACTAAATCAAAAAATAATTTTGTTCTTCCAGGAAAGAATACCTTGAAGACAGCTGGGTACCGCAGTTTGAATCTCACACCTGTGTCTTAACATTCTCTGAATACTGGAATGAATTTACACCTCTTCTCCCTGCTGTCTCCCACTTTTAGTATTTTTTCCTTCTGCCACAGTTTTGTCAGAATCAACTCCTTCTGCTGGCAGGATTGCATATTTACTGTTAAAGGTCTAGTTTCCCTTCTCTTAGCCAGGTTTGGAGCATACACATGATGTGTCATTTCAAATAATAAGTCCTGCTGTGGAATACCAGTCCAGTTGTTTATTTGTACTTTTATAAAATTAATGCAGTCTGTTCCCTGCACGTTCTCTGGTATAGCTGAAAATCTCAGTTTTTCCTATGTACTCTGTCCTCTAATTCTATTATTTTTTGTAACATCTCTTCCTGAGCAGTCTCATATTCATCTAGCTTTTTCTTCATTTCAACCTCTGATTTTTGCAGCTTTATCACCTCATCTGAATATTTGTTTAAAACTTCTTCCATTTTTCCACCCTTTTCTAGTTTGTGTTGACATACTCCATCAGTGCTTCATTTATTTTAACTAGGTCTGTATGCAGTTGTCTTATTTCTTCCTGTAGGTTACCGGAAGTCATGTCTGGGGGTTGCATTGCTTTTTGCTGAACAGCTGCATAACTTCCCATTCAATGTTTCTTCCTCACTTTTTGTAGCTGATTTTTTTGCCAGGTCCTCTGTATTTCTTTTTTCCTGGCATCCAGGTAGTTAGTACACTTACTAGCCAGTTACTGAAGTTTATGCATAAACACAAAAGTATAATGGCCTTCTCTGTTGAATTTCTGTTTTCACACTGGGAGAGCTACAGTTAAGCTGTTACTCAATGTGCAGCCATCTTGCAAGTCAGATTGATTTCATTTTGTCATCTTTCATTATTTCCAGTAGTTTGGTGTGACTTGTTCAGTTACAGTTTAGTTTTGTTTTTTGAGGTTAGAATGAATGTGTTCTCTTGGGCAGTGGGGGTATTTAGGAGTGAATAGCAATATGTTTTTTTTTTTTAGGGTTAAGAAGAAGTTGGGAGTTTTGTAACCAGCCTTCAACAGTGGAGAAGGATAGCTGTGTTAATTCCTGGAGGAATTTGAATTTTTATGCTGCACAGATAATAGTAGAATCATCTTTATGTTGTACAGTTTTGGTGTTTGGGATCTATGTGTGCAGGTCGCTAATAAACAGACTGAATAATAAAGTTCCAAGAATGGAGGATTGGAGGACTCCTACATTTATGGGCAGGAACGATGATTATTCATTCTCCCATTTCACAGCTTGTTTCCTTGTAGTTAAGTAACTGCAGAACCAGTGAAGTGAGAATTCATTTAGTCCCAGGATTGACTGTGTTGCCAATCAAAGCATTTACAAATTCTGTGATTACTTCTGAAACAATCTTTAAAATTTCAGGTAATAGGACTTTACAGAGTCCACCAACATTGCCATGACTCTTGGAAATACTGTACTTTATTTCATAAACAATGGCTAACAATACTATAGCCCATGATTCACCACGAATAAAAAGCACTAAAAAGTTGAAGCACAACGAAAACCACACTGAAGCCAAAAAACTGGCTTAATTGATTCTCTAGCGCCTCGGCTATAACACAGCCTTCAAGGAGTACAAGCATACACAAATAAAGTCTCTTTGTACAACAATTTATTTTTGAGATCTATCTCATTCACCCCATGTACTTGTTCTAAAACAGTTGCTGTTAAATTTTCAGGGTCCCCCCCATGACGGACTTTAAAGACTTTATTTATTTTGAAATATAAAACCTTGAAACCAAATGGACTTAATATAGATTGTTGCTGGGAAAGTGTTATTTGATAAATTTAGTTTAAATTGATTTTTCAATACATATTTTAAGATGAATTAATGATGCAATTATAATTGCATAATTGTTTAATTATTCTGAGTTATGGACTGCTGGGTATATGTGTGTGTGTGTGTATATATATATATATATATCTATATATATATATATATATATATATATATATATATATATATATATATACACCACTGCCTTACTCTCCTTTACTAACACTATCCTTCAGCATAAAAACAATGGCTATCTCTTCTCTGCTACTTTCCTAGACCTATCTAAAGCATTTGACATGGTCCCACACAAACAACTTATCTCTGTCCTGAATAACCTATCCTTCTCACAATCAGTCACCAACTGGCTTCAGAATTACCTGTCTGACCGCCAACAATCCATTGTATGGCAAAATGAAATATCTCCCCAACTACCTGTCTCCATAGGGGTTCCCCACGGATCCATCCTTGGACCCCTACTCTTCTCTGTTTTCACCAATAATCTAGCCTCTGCCACCAAACATGGCACACTCGTACAATACGCAGATGACTCAAACATCATCTGCTCAGCCCAGTCCCTACCCAAACTACAAAAAGTCACACAGGAAGCCTTTTCCTCTGTTGAAACTTGGTTATCCGATGCCCAATTAATACTCAACCCAAACAAAACTAAACTACTCATCTTCCAACCCACCAAACATACTCAAAACAGCTCTCACTTTAACATCACAGCAAAAGACAACACCAATATATACCCAACTGAACACACCAAATTGATAGGAGTGGAAATAGACAATAAACTAAAATTTGACATTCACATATCCATGACCATAAAAAAGTCCACAAAAAACTAGGAGCATTATACAGAAATAAGCAACTTCTCACCAAAGCAGTAATGATTTCAATAGCAAATTCCCACCTTATCTCCATGCTACTTTATGCCTCTCCAATATATACCAACCTAAGGCAATGCGATCTAAACAAGCTAGAGACCTGCTACAACAAAATCACCAAATTCGCCACAGGGGCATCCTACCGTAGTCACCACTGTCTCTCACTTGCTGAACTGGGCTGGCTTGAACTACCTCACCTCCTTCAATGGTATCAACTCTCACTCGCCCACAAACTAGTAAACCATCCACTAAATGTCCCATCCCTCCAGAATCTACTCCAACCCTATCGCACCACCAGACCACTAAGATCCAGCAACAAAAATCAGTTGCAGATCACTAAAGCCAATAACTCTGCTGGTGAAGCACTATTCTCTTGCACCATAGCCAAATTATGGAACTCCCTCCCACCCACAATTACCTCTATACCATCATGCACCCACTTCAAAACTTTACTAAAAGCGCACCTAAAACCATATGCCCTTGCAACTCCCACTCTAATATCACCCACCCCATCCAACCACTACCTTTCTTTCCACTCCACTAACTACCTTGATTATAGCAAGCTCAGATGCTCATAAGCCTAGTACTTATTATACATCAGGAACTTCTTATTGTAACATTTGTTAATGTCTGTTATGTACTTCACAGATAAAGTTTCTAGTTGTCTACTGATGTACTATGTTCTTCATCTGTAAATATGTTGTAAGTAATTGCTATGTTAAATTGTTAATCGCTATGTAATCCAATGTAACTACTGTCTGTTTATTTTAACTGTGGAGCTTTTCTCCCCGGGCCTCCGCTGAAAATGGACCTACGTCCAGTCGGACACTCCCGGTCAACAAATATAAATAAATAAATATATATATATATATATATATATATATATATATATATATATATATATATATATATATATATATATAAAAATGCATTTTATGTATGTTTGTACTCCTTGAAGGCTGTGTTATAGCCTAGGCACTAGAGAATCGAATAAACCAGTTTTTTGGCTTCAATACTATAGGCCATCTCTGGTTTCTTGCTGCTGCCATGTTAAACAAACCCTGTGCTCACAAAATAATGTTAATTAAGCAGTAGTTAACACATACTTAGTCATGAGTGTTGGGAGTGAAGCCTGAATGGACAAAAGCACACGTCGATAAATCCTGAATTACTCACACCTTGTGTTAAAAAACTGCTAGTATACCTTCTCCAAAATTTTATTTTTTGTAGTGTGTATGCTTTCTGTTCTATTTCTGTGTCAAGGATGTAGATAGGCATACCAAGCATACTCAGATGGGTGCATTTCTTTCTGATCATCTCTCAGAATCTTTATGGATGAAAATACTATAAAAACATGCTTGCATGACACGACTATACCTCTAAAATAAAATTTTTTATAGTAATAAGTGGCAACAGTTGAAATAATGTGTTCCTTTCCAAAATGCATGGGATGACACTTTGAGGGCTGAGTATATTTTGAAAAGATAAATGGCTGGTAGGGGCAACAGCATGAGGTCTGAGTTCTGGCTGCACCTCTTTTTCTGTAACAGTCTTTAGAAGTACATGATACTAAAAATGCTTCCTTAGACGGAGTTCAATTAGTTTTGGCAAGAATTCATATTGGTAGACTGCACTGGTAGAAACTTACAATACCACAGATTTCTCACATATTTTATGGCCAAGTAAAATATCTCAAACCCTGGTTTTGAGCGCATTATTAAATGCTATCTTCCTCTATACTCTCTGAGGCAGATTTTTACAGTTTACCATAGTAACAATCGTTTCTGAAAAACAGTTGTATTATCATGCTTTCAACATTCCAAACTCTTATTCTAAAACTCTGCAAAAGCTCATGGTGGTACAAAGGTATGTTAGCAACTAGGATACTATTGTCTTCTTAGGAGTGCTCACAACAATAACTCACCAGACACTTATAATACTGATAAAAGTATTATTTTCTTATGAATTTATTTTTAAGATGACAGAAAATTCCCCTTATTTCTGCAAACTGCTACTACATGATGGGCAGAATGTATCTGATACGTCACATCATAAATGTGAATTAAGTTAATCTCATCCACTAAGTTCTTCAGAATACATTTTTCTGCTCCATGAAGATTTTTTTTCCTGAGTAGTTTCTAACTCATCATGTTTATTTAATGGATTCAGCATAGTGCTTAGTACTTGTATAGCAGATACTTATAGTCATTGTACACTTTAGCACAGAGGCATCTGTACTGATGTGTTATCCACCATTTATGTTTTAATTTGTTATTAATCAAGATTTTATGTATTTATTTATTTGACTTTTCTTCACTGGGTCAAAGCACACATTTTCAGTGATGACCTGGGGATAAAAGTTCCACAGTTATATAAAATTATTACAAGATGAAAAAAATACAAAAAAGATCTGTACAAAATGGAACATGGATTACAATTTCATAGGACCGCATTTCTTAGGACACAACATTCCATAAATATGAAACAATCTGAATTAAAAAAAAAAAGATTGCTTGAAGGATAGCTACACAGATGTTTCAGCAACGGGGTGTCATTCCAGAAAGGTTTGAAGAATAAATGTTATCCTTGTGATACTTTGGAATTGACTGGTTCACTATTGGGATTCATAATGTATGGTCAGTACTGTAGGGATCCTGGCAGAATTTCTTTCTCAGTTTGTGGATACCCCTTTCAGCAGTAGAAAGACTTCACCTTCTGTCTTCATAGTAACCAGGCAATCATTCAGTTACACAACTACATTAAATCTTTGAAATGGTTTTCATCACTCTGAAAAGTAAACAGTGCGAAACTTACAATGAATGGCAATCTGTTATACACAGCATATTAATTGTCACATATTTTTTTAGAATCAGCATGAAGTAACAGTGGTAAATGCCGGCTACAACTATTTAGTAAAAATAGAGATCCAGCACTAAAGGCAACAATCAGCTCATCTACTTGAGGGAGTGGATAAATTTCAGTGATTCAGCAAGACTAACAGTCAGTTTGTGGTCACCACATATATGTACAGCATTATCCAATTTTACAAAAGAAGCAATTGGTGCCCTCCATTTGCTACACTTACTGGAGTAATAATACCATCTCTCCCTCTCTCTCTCTCTCTCTCTCTCTCTCTCTCTCAAGCCGTTTAAGCTCCTTGTCCATGTCTTCCTTCAGTACAAAGTGTAGTGACCTTCTTTTCCAAAACTTTGGTGTGACATGTTACCTCACACAAATGGTAGCTTTACCATCTCACAGTGGCACAAATGCTTCTTCTCTGATAGGTCAAAATATGAACAGTCATGGTTACTCAGTCACAACTAATCATCAACACAACTACTCCAAGTTGTGCTCACCTAAAACATCATTTCTGAAAGGAGGCAACCCCACCCCCTTCTTACTTATATATACCCACTCCAACATTACACACACACACACACACACACACACACACACACACATATATATATATATATATATATTCACTTTAGAAGCTCGAAATACTGAAATATCGAAATTCAGTATTTCAAGCCCATAAAGTGGAATCCTGAGAATGAAAACTGACAACACAGATGGAGCATTATGGTAAATACATAACTTTTTTTTTAAACTGGTAAATTATACTTGTGATTCAAAGTTTGTCACATACATTTGAGCATGTGCAAAAAAGGTTTGGTCTGGAAGCAGTGTTTTGTGAGACACTGGGAATAACCTCCCTACTACTGACCAAGGGTAACTTGGTTAGGTGCCAACTACCTGATCATTTTTTTTCCATTCCTTAAACCGAGAAATTCAAAACCTCTAATACCGGCGGTTTTGAATTTTGAGCTTCTGAGGTTTCGCTGTGGTTATGGATTCAGGTAAGTGTGCGTGTGTGTGTGTGTGTGTGTGTGTGTGTGTGTGTGTGTGTGTGTGTGTGTGTGTGTGTGTATGCGTTAAGGGTTTTGGGTAGGGGATGTGGTGTGTGTCAGTGTGTTTTGTTGCTGTGATGTGTGTGTGCGAGAAGAATGTAGTTTGTGTGATGTTGTTTTGTGTGTGTTTGTGTGTAGTGCGACCTTGGAATGAGAATATTTAAGTGGAGGGTGTGGAGGGCACAGCCCCGCACATGGAGGGTGAAGCCCCTTGCTTTTATGTAGTAGAGAGCTTGTGTTTGTGTATGGGGAGGATGGTGTGTGTGTGTGTGTGTGTGTGTGTGTGTGTGTGTGTGTGTGTGTGTGTGTGTGTGTGTGTGTGTGTGTGTGTGTGTGCAGTAGAAGCGTGAAATTCAAAATCTCCGGTGTGCGAGATTTTGAATTTCGTGGTTCTGACTTTTTGTGGTTTCAAAAATTCGACTTTATAGCACTGAAATACTGAATTTCGATATTTCAGTATTTCGAGGATATAAAGTGAATCCATACATATATATATATATATATATATATATATATATATATATATATACATATACATACATATATATGTATATATATATATATATATACATATATATATATATATATATATATATATATATATATATATATGTATGTATATATATATATATATATATATATATATATATATATATATATATATATATATATATATATATATATATATATATATATATATATATATATATATGTACATAACATATATATAAGAGATACCACAGTAACTATACTGCAGTAGGAAAGGGTTTAAGGAATGGAAAATAAATGATCAGGTAGTTGGCACCTAACCAAGTTAACCTTGGTCAGTAGTAGGGAGGTTATTCCCAGTGTCTCACAAAACACTTCTTCCAGACCAAGCCTTTTTTGCACATGCTCAAAAGTATGTGACAAACTTTGAATCACAAGTATAATTTACCAGTTAAAAAAAAAAAGTTATGTATTTACCGTAATGCTCCATCTGTGTTGTCAGTTTTCATTCCTCCCCAACTATTAGGTTCAGATCTGATCCTTGGATCTGTCTCGTCCGTTACCAGAGATTGTGGCCATGAAATGTTCTCGAGATCCTCCCTACTCACACTTCACCAACCCCATCATACCTCAGATCTTCTCTGCTAGAACACTTAAGTTAAGAAATCTTAATATAATATTCCTGACAGAGGAAGCCGTTATCTGGAGCTCAACATAAGGCACAGTGGTATATGAAATCCCATTCCTCTAGAAGGCCATAATGACAAAGGATGGGGGTTGGTGGGTTGGGGGTTGAGGAAGAATGAAAATGGACAACACAGATGGAACATTATGGCACGTACATAACTCTTTTTACCTGATGGTGTCAATTTTCATTCATTCCTCAACAACTGGGACAGAGTTCCAGCTACCTGAAATCTCGGGTGAACTCTATGGAACGATATTTCTGAGCAAGTTTGAAACAAAGTCTGCTCTTCCTCTCAAGACCAGATCTACTTTGCAATGAGTAATAAAGATATGAGGATTAGCCCAAGTTGCAGCTGTACATATATCATCCATGGAATGCCCAGATAAAAATACTGACGAGATTGCCATGGATCTAGTTGAGTGGGCTCTTAAAGGTTTTGATAATGAGATCCCCAATTTCTTGTAGACAAAGTATATACAGTCAGTAAGCCATCTTGCCAAAGTTACCTTTGCAACAGATTTACCTATATTGTGGTCCGCAAAAGAGATAAATAGTTGATCAGATCTTCTAATTTCTTTTGTTCAGTGTAAGTAGAAAAGTAATTGTTTATGAACATCTAACAAGTGCAACATGTATTCTCTCTTGTTTTCAAATTTCAGAAAGAAGACAAGCAGATTAATGGCCTGGCTGATGCTGGACTCTGACACCACCTTACAAAAGAAGGAAGGACTGGTTTATATAGTCACCCTATCCCTATGAAAAATGAAGTAGGGAGGTTTACAGGAGAACACTTGAAGTTCTGAAATTCTTCTGGCTGAGGTAAAGGTCAGAAATTTAAGATCACCTTATGCTGCTGGTTCAAATGGGGTATGAATTATGGCCCGCGGCAGTAGATTCTAGTACCATGGTGGAGTAGGGTCTTTATAAGGTAGTTTGAGTAAAAGAGTACCTTTTAAGAAGGCCTTACAAATCTTAGTTGAGGAAAGGGAAGAATTCTCAACTCCTGTATGGAAATTAGAAAATATTGCCAACTGAAACTTGATGGTAGAGGAGCCAAAAACTCTAGGACACCTTGTATAGGGACTGAAAAGTGGTCAATATGTTTTTTATGCACCCAACAAACAAATATCTTCCATTTACTTTTGCAAAGTTTCCTTGTAGAAGCTTTATGGGAAGATAAGCATATATGATGGACGGGGGGTGAGAGCATAGGCTGTCTGGCTATTACCAAAAGTGGAGAAACCATGCTGTCAGGTTTAGATTTGAGAAATCCAGCTGAATCATGCCTGTTGGATGAGACAGGAGGTCTGGAATCAAATCCAGAATCCAAGGTAGGTAAATTAGGCCAGTAAGGTGCAACGAGGATGACTTTGCTCTTCATCCTGGCACCTTTCTGCAGAAACTTGGGAATCAGGGGAGTTGGGAGGTAAACAGAAAGACGAGGTGGCCAATCCTGGAGAAGGACATCCCACGGTGATTCTCCCGCTGGGGGGATCAGGGCAAAGAGGCTGCTGCACTTGTTGTTTAGGGGGAAAGCAAAAAGATGGCAGCAAGGCTGGCCCCATTGACAGAAAAACATTTCTGTCACTTCCATGTTGACAGACCTCTCCTGAGGTAGTAGACTGGACCCACTCAATTTGTCTGCTATCACGTTGGATTTCCCAGGAATGTGCATTGCTATCAGAAAGTGGTTGGATGAGATTGCCCATTGCTACACTCTTGAGTGCTTCTCAACACAAGGGATATGATCTAGTTCCCCCTTGTTTGTTGATGTACCAAACTACTGACATATTTCCTGTCTGAACTGCAACTGTCCCTAAAGGGAGAGCATCCTGAAAGGCCTGCAACACTAAGAGTACTGCTCTCATCTCTAGGACATTGATTTGCAAATTGGCCTCTTCAGGGGATGAAGTGACTTAGATTGTTTTTCCCCATGAAGTGCCTCCTCCCTCCCAATTTGGGATGCATCCATGGGTTGAGGGAGAATGAAACAATAGCCTTGTAGAACCTGATCTGATCGTATCCACCACCAAAGGTATTTCTTTCATGTTTGAGTAATCCTTATTTAGACTGACATTCCTTGATAAAGAATTGCTCATTGTGTTCCTAACATCTATTGAAGAATTCTCATATGAAATCTTGCCAGGGGACTAATATTTTGGTAGCTGACATTGACCCTAAGGCTTGAAGAATCAACCGGGATGAAAGTTTTGTATTGTGGGCAATTTTCTTGACCCAGAGTCTTATTGCTTGTACTCTCGGATACTTTGTTGAAAACTGTCCCTATAAACTCCAGTGTTTGACATGGTTGTAATTGAGATTTTTTGTTATTTATTTTGACTCCTACAAGACAGCAAGTTTGGAGTACCTGATCTATCACTCTTATGAGTAGATGGCTGGTCAGGGCAGTGATGAACCAGTCATCTAGATATGGAATCACCTGGAATCCCTACAGTCTCAAGTGAACTGCTACAACCACACTATATTTGGTGAACACCCTGAGGGCTACGGTGACACCAAAGGGCAGGGCTCTGAACTGGTAATTACTGGCTCCCAGCTGGAAGTGTAAGTACCTTCTGAACTGCCTGTTCATTTTTATGTGACAGTATGTGTCTTGACGATCTATCAAGCATATCCAGTCATCCTTGCCCAAAAAGGGCAAAATGGACTAAACCGTAACTATCTGAAACTTTGTGTGTCAAACTGATTTGTTCAAAACACTGAGATCCAAAATTGATCTCAAGTCCCATGTTTTCTTTGGCACTAAAAACAATCTTGAGTAAGTTCTGGATTCTATCTGGTCTGGTGGTACCTCTTGGATGACTCCTTTTTTCTAGCAGTTTTTGAATTTCTAGTGCTGCTGCTTTCTTCTGATTGGGTGGAACATCAGGAAACTTGAGTGAAGATGGGAGTTGAAGAGAAAAAGGGAATTATATAACCTCTGGAAATTATCCTCTGCACCCATGTATCTTTTCTGACAACTAGCCAAGCTCTCTGGTGTAGGGATAGATGGCCCCCGATTGCCCCCAGAGTGGGACTATTGGGCCTCCCTTCAGGAACGCTGATAGGGTGTGTCAGAGAAAGAATCTCTAGACCTTTGGTTTTGCAGGCCACCTCTGTTGCATGGGTGGTGTCGTCCATTTGAGCTGTCCCTTCTGCTTCTCAGGGAACTGTCTCTACATGGATCTTGGAAAGGACCCTGAGATTTTTTTTGGACCACATTTTTCATCCTCTTCATTGGTTCCTAGAGAAGGTCCTTTGAGGAGCTAAAAATGTACTCCCACAGCAGAGAGAGAGTCTTTGCATCTTTGGGGCCGAATAAAGAAGTTAAGTCAAAGGGGACATTTTCAAAAGAGGACATGAAGGGCTCTGCAAAGTCTCACAAGTACATCCCGGCATGCCTTCTAATTGAAATGTCTGGACCCTCTGTTCTTGAGGTTCCCTCAGCTGCATGAGAGATAAGCCTCATGGATGAATTTGAAATGGACTGTAGGATCACCAACTGTGAGATCACAGAAGCCTGAGTCTCAGCAGTAGTAGTCCCTGAAACAGAATTTGACAGTTATTTTATCAAATCTCTTTGCACCCCAGTAAAATGTGCTGAATAGTTCAAAGACCTAAAAAAGAAGGTTGCTGAAGTGTAGACATGCTTCCAAAACCTGTCCGAAGCCCTAGACTCTCTGTTAGGGGGATGGAAGTGGAACTTTGTTTCACAAGTTCCTTCTTAGAGGCTGCCGCCATGTCTATGACATCCACAGGTGCTCCATTACTCCAGAATTCCCTTCCTGCTGGTAGTGACATAATTCGATCTGGTCTCTTGGGGATAAGTTCAACTGAATCAGGTTCCTTCCACACCCACTGAGAGATCAAATCAATGAGCTCGTCAGTGAGCAGAGTTACCCAGAAGATAAACAGGCCAGATCCAAATGCCTCCAAGAACACCAATTCCTCTGGCGAAGGACTGAGGGAGGACCAACCACCCCTTTGTTTAAGAATCTCTAGAATGCCTCCAAATGAGACGTCTTCGGGTGGTGATGTAGGAGATATTTCCCCCTCATTGAAATCGGTATCTTCAGTGGTACATTCATGAGAGGAATCTAAGTGCCTCATTTTGCAGTTTCTCTTCTGAGATACTTCTTTGGTTGGATGTTCCAGAGAAGTATCAGAAGAGATGGTGATACCCTGCTGGATAGCCTGTAGAGGTTGGGCTGGCTATCTCTGTGGAGTCAAATGTCGAGGCTCAAGATGCAGAGACCCATGAGATTCTGAAGGGAGATTTAAGGGGGACAGACCATCTGCCTAGCTGAAGTAGAGAACACTCTCTCCACTATCTTAAAGGCATAACGTCCTGGGAAGAAGGAAGCTGACAGAGCCAAGAAGCCATGCTTCCACCCCATCGGCTCCATCTGCTCTAAAGGCAGTTCACCCGAGGCAGAGGTTGGAGCCAAGCTGTCCAGAGCCAAGGCTACAAGGGACAGAGACGGTTCTGAAAACTTCGGAGTTGACTCCAACACCTAGGACCCAAATGGGACTCTACTGCTCTGACAGTCCTCCAGCTCCAAACTCTTCGGAGATGGGGCACAAAGGGGAACCCTTGGATCTGAGGATACAATTTTCCTTGGATCTGATCCATATGGTCTCAGCAAACTCTGATCCAAGGACTCTAAAATGAACTACTGGATCGGAGAAGGAGCTAATAGTGAAGGGGTACAGCAGACCAAGGATTCCTGACCCGATGGGGTAGGAGCCAGAACTCCCATCTGTACCTGCACCAAGAGAAATCTCCTCATCATCCTATCCACATCAGCTTCAGTGAGACTCCTGGAAGAATGAGATGAGTTAGTAGAAGGAGATTTTGAATGCCATCTCAACAAAAAAGGAGATGGGACCCTATATGGCACCAGATCAATCGAAGGTGAATATCTAGTTTATGTCAGGGGATTTAGATTCAATGTACTTGGATCTGAAGAGGTTTTAGGAGATCCGAGAGCCGACTTCAAAATGGAAGCCTTTGGTTCCAATTTACGCTTCTTTTTTGGAGGTTCTGTCGATGATGGAGTAGAACAGCCTGACAGTTTAGTGGACTATTTTGCAGTTTCCTTGAAAGTAATGTTAGGGTGGTGAGCCCCAGTGATTGCTTCTGAAAAGGTTGTAGGCAGTAAACCCTTTAAGATCAGTTTATTTTTACAATCCTTGATCACTTTACGGGTTGAAATTTTTAAATAGAACTGTCTATATTAAGGTGATCTGGGCCCACACAATATACACATAGGTCATGTGCATCCAAAAGAGGCAGTTTATGGTCACACTTTTTCCATTATTTAAACCATGAAGGGCCTTTTTTGGGACATCTTTAAAGTAGATGTAGAAAGAAAGAAGGATCAAGAAAAAAAAACTTTTTTTTTTTTTTTTTTTTTTTAGAAGAGGGTAAGGGAAGAAAATGTTACCAACAATGGTATGGAAGAGTACACCGCAGGTGTAGCAAGAAAAGTTAAAGAAATAAACTATAGCAAAAAGTTAAATTATACCAAAATACCAAGCATGGTAAGTGAAGAGGGATACACTATATGTAAGAAAAGGTGATAAGAAGAAACAGGAAAATAAACTTATCTTTGAACAATTGCTCGAGAGCTGAGATGACAATGTCTACTTTGGGAAAGCAGCAAATGAGATCTGAGGTATGTTAAAGGTTGGTGCTTTGTGGGCAGGAAGGAGCTCAATAGCTTTTATGTGGCCATGAGCTACAGTAACAGCCAAGTTGGATATGAGGATTGGATCCAAACCCAATAGTGGAGGAATGAATGAAAACTGGCAACATCAGATTTTTCATTTCTGCATCTGGTTCTTCCCACACAAAGTCGTTCATCGGTGTTTATGACAACTAAAGACACACATTCCTGTTCCATTTCACAGCACACAGTAGTCACTGGTGTACATTTTGAGCTTCACAGCATAAATCTGTAAACATAAGTTCATGTTTTTTCTAAGTTTACAGTCAAGGGGCCATCGAGAAGCTCAGCCACAGCACCTAGTACTGGTGGAAGACTAACAATATCCCCCATTAAGTATATTTTCCCTACATATTCCCATCCATTCATTCAGATTGTTTTTAAACGTTGCCAGGGAACCACTGCTTGATATGTAATGGCAGGTTATTCCAGAAACGGAGAATATATTATGCTAGTTTTTTATCACACCATGTGTTGGTGTTTGCGTTATAGTCTCTAGAATGGATGTTTGCTTTACCACTAGTTCTATTTATGTGAAAGAATTTATAAAGTTCTGGGTCATTCATAACACACAGGGCTAAGCAGGTATCACCCCTCAGAGATCTGTAAGAGAAGAAGGACACAGCTTTTAGTCTATCAGAGCAGATAAAGGTACTGAAAGCTGAGCTCTTTTTGGTGGGGAAATTTTGAGGTCTGTCAAGATGGTTTAGGTGCTCAGTGAGGTTCACATTGAAGGGTACATTGTATTCAGTGAGGAGACTGATAAGGGATGAATACAGTGGGACTATAACATCTTTGGACCTTGATAAATTTCCACAAAATATAAAATGTGCAAGGTAAAAGGATTTTCTAAACACCACAAAGACATAGTGGTCAAAGGAGAGTCTATTATCAGCAACGGTACAGAGTCTTGAATGTCTGTGTCAGATTTAAGAGTAATATTATCTATATAGTGAACAGAACTAATGTTAGATTTGCCAAAGGAAGCCATACTGCTTTATTTGGCAACAAGGGTAAGTCCACGATTAACACACCAGTCATTTGTTTGGTCTAGCCCTTGCTGGAGAATATGAGTAACACAATGAGTTTTGATAACGGATCTAGGACCATTGAACAAAAGTTCAACAGTCCGAATCCAATATCACCGAACACAATTTAACAAAAGCGATTTCACCAAAAAAGCGCTTTTGCTAAACTGTGTTAAATAAAAAAAAAAAAAAAAACATTAAATTAACGTTTATGCAGGGGGGCAAGCCCCCCACTTTAATATTCTCACTCCAAGATCGCACTACAGTGGGGAAAAGGGAATTTTCCCTTATCCGCACCGTAGTACGACCTCCGCAACAAGCCCCCCACACCCCCCACTTTAATATTCTCACTCCAAGATCGCACTACAGTGGGAAAAGGGAATTTTCCCTTATCCGCACCATAGTACGACCTCCGCAACAGGCATACTTATGCGAAAATGCTGCTCGGTGAAAAGCATTTTCGTGTAATTATGTCCGGCCATCAGTAATTCGGAGAAAAGTTTATTCAGGGATGAGTACGGATCCCTTGATAACTGCCTCCGGTATGTAATCACAAGCAATCTTTGTTACCCATAGTTCATTAATATCAGATTTTATCCAAGAGAAGTATACACCAAACAGAATGAAGCCCAGGGCACAAATCTGTAAGATAAAGTAGAGCTGTGTAAGTAAAATCACCATAACAGTAGATGTTCAAATGATCGCTGTTGCAGTAATCTAAGCTATATGGTTATATCCTGCTAAGGATTTAACAGCTAGCCAGCTTCCAAAGCTTCACTGTACCTTCCATGTACCCAAAGCATTAGTCATCTTGAGCTGAGCTGACCAAAAGACAGGTTTTGCTGCCAAGCCCTTTAAAGCTTTTGTGCTAACATAGAGAGGGAGACTAAAGCCCTGAGAAGGACAATGCATGGAAAATAATAATAAATGTCCACACCGTGGCATAAAAAATACAGAAATCAAAGGATGGAAGAAGGGAGTGGCTACTGCTGCAGTAATCATTTGAACACCTAGTGTTATGGTAAGTTTACTTACACAGCTGTACAATGTTCTTCATATGGATCACTGCTGCAGTAGCCTAAGCTATATGGATAGATTACATTAGCGTAACATGAATAAGGGGAGAAAAGATGAGAGTCCAGGAGCACCTGGATAAAGGTATTAGCAAATTCTGTCATAGACCTGTAGAAGGAATTTAGTCTCTAATGCTTTGTAAAAGTGTGGATAGATGACTAAGTTGCTGCTTCTAGACTCCAACCCTTTCCATAAAGCCACAGATAAAGCCAAGGCCCTGGCAGAGGGAGCCTTGACCTTACCTGGAATATTTTTGTTGTGGTTGGTATAACAAAAGGTTATAGCATGAGAAAGTCTGTTTTGACACATGTTGTCCTTTGTTTTACCTTCAAAGGAAATGAACACCTGATCAGACGTTTTGAAAGATTTTGTTCTGTCAAGATAGTAACGGAGTTGTCCATGGACAACCAAGGTATGGAGCATTCCTTCTCCCTCATTTTTAGGTTCTGGAAAAAAGACAGTCAGATGACTAATTTTGCTTAAGGTAAACTCAGATACTACTTTAGCATAACTGAAAGATTAGTTCTTTTGGAAATACTATTTTTTGTGGCAAATGAGATGAGGTTGACCCGCCATGAAAGCCTGCAACTAAGATAATTTTCTTGCAGAGATCAGAGCAATTACAAAGACTGTTTTTCATGTCAAGAACCTCAACTCAGCCTATTGAGCTAGTTGAGATGGAGTAAGAGTTAATTTTTCTAACACAAAATTAAGATCCCAGGGAAGAACCACCTGTTTTCTAGGTTAGGAGACTTTGTATGCAACAACCCTTTCACATGAGACTGCATTGAAAAAGGGGGATTCATGGGCAGACATGCTAAAATGTCTGACAAATTAATCTTTTGAGTGAGGAGTAAGACAGTACCTCACACAAATAATGTAGATGCTGAGAAGCAGTAGCCGTGAATGGGTACTGGTTATTTTATTGGTACCAGTTGGAAAACATTTCCATTTACTAATATACTAGCAGGTTTTATTGCCTCCAATAATAATTGCTGCATGTCCTCAGGAAAAAAGGTGCCTAAAGGTGCTACAATTATATCATCGGTTCAGTCAGTTACATTTGTATGGGGGCTGGGGATATCTAATATCCCTCGTCTTGTGTAAGTCCAGTTTGTGAGGAAGCTTGTGGAAATTGCTCTTGGTCATTTCCAAAAGAAGGGAGAATCATCGGTGCCTGAAACAGAGTGTCAGCACAATGACTTTTTGCGAGTCCTTCTGTATCTTCAGAATGACTCTAAACATTAGTGGAAAAGGTGGAAAAGCATACAGGAACATTTCAGTCCAAGGAAAAGAAAATGCATCTGTCTTCCAGGTCTTCTTGTATGGAGTTCTTGAGCAGAATTTTGCCAACTGATTGTTGTGAGTGGAGGTAAAAAGATCTATTTGAGGTGTACTCCACAGCTGGATCAAATCATGGAAGACCCTCTGATTCAGTTTCCATTCATGAGGGTCTGTTCTGGCCCTGCTCAGCTTATCTGACAGTTTTTCTTTGACAATATGTAAGGTACGTGTAGAGTTAGATTGTGCTGAAAAGTTATATCTCAGGCTACCATGGGTAGTCTGCATATAGTGTAAGATCTAGACCCCTGCGCTTGTTTATGTACAACATCACCATGGTGTTGTCTGTGAAAACTTGTAGAGGTCCTGGGGGCCACTGATGATTGAGAAAGTTATAAAGCATTTATTACAGCTAACATTTCTTTTGCTCATGTGTTTTGGTCTGACTTTTTTGTTCCAAAGAGCCTGCATTTTTATTCCCATACAAACTGCTTCTCAAACAAAATCTGAGGCAACTGACTGACTGTGCTGGAGCAGGAAAGGAGAAAGGACCTGGATTCTGAGAAATTTGGTGCCTGTACTACAAAATCTCCCTTTTCAAAAAACCCAAAACTGTAATCTGAAATGCCAAGAGATGTTGATGCTGGGACCTTAAAGATTTCAGGTACCATTGGATTTTTTTTCTCCCAGGACTGACAATAGTGGCTTTTTGTTGCCTACCCAGGGCACTCCAACAGCCAAAGAGGATGTGTCTAATTCCCAGTCCATGCTGTCAGTAGGAACTACACCAGCAGGACTCAAGGAAATAGATAAGTGGTCCTTGGAACCTGTTTTGGCCACATCAAAGTCACCCATCGGCAGCTGAGGCACTTTAACAGCCTGCTGTGGTGGCAAAGACTATTTAGTAATTGTCTTTTTTGTAGCTGGAAGAAGAAAGAAACAAGGAACCAGTAAGCTGAAAAAGAGGCCTGTTTCCCAGGGAAGCCTAGCAGCAGAAGTTGGTAAAACAGGTAAGTAGTAAAAAAGTACAGCTGTCTAAGTAAACATACCATAACAAGAAATGTTTCAATGACCATTTTTGAAGTAGCCTTAGCTATATGGGTTATATCCCCCAAAGGATATAACAGCCATCCAACTTCCAAAGCTTCAGGGCATCTTCCACACAGCCAAACTGTCAGTCAGCTTCAGCTGCTTTGACTAAAAAGACAGGTTTGGGTGCCAAGCCTTTGAGAGCTTTCATGCCAATAGAGAGAGGGAAGTTAAACCCTAAAAGAAAATGCTAGGAACAATAAAAAATAAGAATTTACACTCTGATATAAACAACACACCAAAATACACTGGGGATGGAAGGAGGGAGTGGCTACAGCAGCAGTTGTTGTTTGAACATCTACCATTATATTGATCACTGTAGCAGTAGCTTTACCTATATGGCTAGATTACCCTAGCTACTGGTTTGAGAGATTGAAGGAGAAGAGTCTAGAATGGTCCTAGCAAAGGCTGATCTAGACCTAGAGAAGGAAACAAGCTTATAGTGCTTTCTAAAAGTACACACAGAAGGCAACGCTGCTACTTCTAGAGTACTTCTAGAATCCAACACTTTCCAAAAAGCCATAGATGAAACCAAGGTCCTGGTAGAGTGCGACTTGATCTTGCCTGGAATAGTTTTGTTGCAGTGAGTATAAAAAAAAAACATAATAACCTTAGACAATCATTTCAAAATAGTCTGCTTTGACACAGGTTGTCAGTTCTTCTTACATTCAAAAGAAATGAATAATTGATCTAAAGATCTGAAACATTTAGTTCTTTCAAGATAATATCTGAGTTGTCTATACACATTCAGGATATGGAGTATCCTTTCTCCCTCATTTTTAGGTTCAGGAAAGAAAACAGGGAGTTAGTTTGGCTTGAAGTAAACTTGGATACCACTTCAGGCATAAAAGAAGGATTAGTACTCAAAGAAATTGTGTCCCTGTAGAAAATGAGATAGGTTGACTCACCTTTCTTGCAGAGGTCACATCAATCAGTAAAGCTGTTTTCCATGTTAAGAAACTCAATTCACCCAGGTTAATTGTTACAAGTGGAGCAAATGTTGACTCCTCTAACACAAAATTAAGATCCCAAGGAGGGGCCACCATTTTTCCTGTAGGCCTCTTATGCAAAACCCATTTCAAAAACATTTTGACATTTGAAAGCATCGAAAGAGAAGGATCCATGGGCAGACATGCTGAAATAACAGGTGCCTAAATGGCTGGCAGTCAGCTGAAGCTTATTGGAGTCAGGGTGTATCAAACATCCTTGATCTGTGTGAGAAGCTTCATTCTGTGAAGAAGCTTATAGTAATTTTTTCCCCTGTCCATTTCCAAAACAAGGGAGAACCATGGTTGCCTTGGAGAGAATGGAGTTCCCAGTATGATCTTGGGGGATTCCTTCTGAATCTTCAGAAGTACACTGGATATCCATGGGAAGGGTGGAAAAGCATACAGGAATATTCCTGTCCAAGGAAATGAAAAAGCAAATGTTTTCCAGGCCTTCTTGCATGGAGTACTGGAGCAGAATCTTGCCATCTGACTATTCAGAGAGGAAGCAGACAGGTCTACTCGAGGAACTCCCTACAGATGGATCAAATCTTGGAAAACACCCAGATCTAGTTTCCATTCGTGAGGTCTGCCCCTGTCCGGCTCAGCTTGTCTGCCGCCCAAGTTTGCTCTGAAAGAATGTAGGACACCTGTAGAGTGAGACTGTGCTATGAAGCTATTTCCAAAGCAAACATAGATAGCCTGTAAAAGGGGTACAACCTTGTTCCCCTTGCTTGTTGATGTATCACAAGTGTGGTTTTATCTGTAACAACCTGAAGAGGTCCCAGGGACCAAAGATGATTCAGAGTTGAGTGGCTTGATCAAGGCAAGCATCTATTTTATATTTATATACTTGTACCTGTCCTTGGTGTCCCACACACCTTTCACTTTTATTCCCCCTGAAACTGCTCCCCAAGCAAAGTTGGAGGTGTCTGTGGAGATTGAATGCTTTGGAATAGGGCAGGAGAAGAGGAGAAATGGATTTAAAATTATTTGCTGTTTCTTCTGGTTACTGTTTCTATCACGTGATTTTCTCTTCTGACAAACCCCATCACTGGGATTGGAAAAGACAAAGGATGTTAGTCCTGGGACAAAAAGAGACTTCAGAAACCACTGCATCTTTCTCATGTAGATTCTTGCCAGGGATATCATGATAATTGCAGATGTCATGAGACCCAAAATCCTGAGTTATTCCCTTGCAGTGACGTCTAATCAAAAACCTTGGAAATAGAGCTAGACATAAATCTATTTTTCCTGTGGAAGAAAAGCTCTTTGAACTGTGGTGTCTAGTGGACTTTTTGGAAACACGATCCTGTGAGAAGGAGTCAAGAAAGACATTTGAATGCTCACATGGAATACCAGCTTGTGTGAGAGATCTCTCACCCAAGAAAAAGATACCTGACACTTTAAAGAAGACTCTGCAAAGATAAGTAAGTTGTCTAAATGTGGAAAAATGTGGATATCTGTAATCAAAAATGAGCTATAACAGGAACTAGACACTTTGTCAACACTCTTGGTGCAGTGAATAGCTCAAAGAATAAGGCAGAGAACTGATAATGTGATCCAGACACACCGAACCTTAAGAAATGCCTGAAGTCTGGATGAATAGGAATGTAATCTTTTAAATCTAATGTTATAAGGCTACTTGAATGAGAGAGAAAAGGTAGCGGGTTGTAAAGTGGTATAATTGTGAATTTGGGCACTATCACAAACAGGTTCAGGAAAGAAAGATCCAGAACTGTTGTCCAAGCATTTTCTTTCCTTCTTTCTTTGGCACTAAAACATCCTTAAATAAAACCACCTTCTTCCTGGGAAGGGGGAACTGGTTCTACCACTCCCTGGTACACCATGTGATGAAGGACAGGTGGAAACAAAAGAGTCTGGTCTAGTTTTGGAGGATAGGGAATTATCCTGGAAAGGAGGAATTTCTTCCCACTGCCATATATAACTTTGATGAATGATCTTCATCTTCAGGACCCTTTGGCTGAAACTGTCTGCTGCCAAAGAGAAAACTGGAGATTTAGACTTTTTGGAAAGGAAAAGGGGCTGTGAGGGTGTATGTGTGTGTGTGGAGTGTGTGGAGGGTGGGGTGGTGGTGGCAGATGAGGTCCCTTAAATAGTATTCTGACTTGTTGGACTTTCCTTGGTTTTCGGTGATCTGAATTTCGTTTTAGAACCCCTTGCAATTTCTTTTTGAACACCTGTTTTACCTGCATTTTGTTGAGACTGTTTATTTTGCCTTTTTTTCTGCCAAAATTGGACAAGGGTTTGCAGAATCCCTTAGAAAATTTGGAAAAGTAGGGCTGAAAAATCTTATTGCCTGCATCAGCTTACCCCATTTATCACACTTTTTGATCACCTTTGCAGCAGAGGGGCCAAAAACTAAATCTTTAGCCATTGGAGAATTTATAATCTCATTTTAACATCATCTGAGAGGTTCTGAGAATGCAGCCAGACAAACCTCCTCAAAACAGTGTCAGTGGCCATAGCCCTGGAAGAAGTATCAGCTAAGTCATACACACACTGTAGTGACTTTTATACTAGAAAAAACTAAATTATTTAAAGCAGACTTTTCCTCA
Source organism: Protopterus annectens (assembly GCF_019279795.1). NCBI lineage: Eukaryota > Metazoa > Chordata > Ceratodontiformes > Protopteridae > Protopterus > Protopterus annectens. The sequence goes on from NC_056743.1 coordinate 448,625,624, forward strand.
CACAAAGAAACTACAGACAAAACACTCCTCAAATTTTCACAGTCAGAAGAATCAATGAACCTGACAATTCAAAATTCTGAAAAAAACAAGGTTGTAGAAGCATACACTTTTCCCCCCATACTTATCAATAATCTTCTCATCCTTATCAGAAAGAATAAAATTGGAATTAACTAAAAGTTTAGTAGCAGTAGGATTAACAAAAGCTATAGCTGCTGGGTCAGGTTTGAGAAAAGTATATAAAAACTTAAAAGACTGAGGAACTTTGCATGTAGTATTTGCCTTTTTAGGGGCAGCTGGCTGACTATGAGGAAATTGCAGGCAGTAACACACACATCCTCTAAAGCAGACAGAATAGGATGAATAGGTGTAGGTTCTGCAAAATCCTTCTGTAACAGTACTATATTACTATTACTATAGTACTTTCTGAGGGACTGAGAAACCTCTGTGTTCTCCCACTGAAAACACTGGCACATTCTGGAAATAGTCTCAGAGAAATAGAAACCTCCACAGGGACAATCAGAAACTTTCCTCTGAATCTGAATCAGAAATCTGAAGAGAAAACCCTTCATCTTCCTGTCCAGATTCAGAATCTTGAATTCTTCAGGAAATGAGGTATCCCTCTTTCTTTTACCAAAAACTAGTTTATAATTAAGATCAGTAGCCTGAATTAAACCCTAAGCCAGACCCAGTGAGTTACTTCTGTCCAAAGAAATCTGAGGAAGAGTAGACACATGTTTAGTTTTCTGTTTCTTTTTGACAAAATATGGGGCCAACAGCGCTGTTAATGGCAGCAGCAGCTTCCCCATGGATGGGCACAACATTCTGACAAAATAGGGATACCTTCCCTATCCTCTTTCCCAAGACTGACAAGAGGGGCTCTCCCTTGCCCACTGAGGGGATCCAAGAAAGACAGAAGTCATGGCTAACTCTCAGTCCATAGTGGCTTTAGGTGCTACGTCAGAGGGATCAGGGTTAAAAGATGAGTGGTCTGAAGTACAGCACATGTCCAAAGCAAATTGCCAGCTTGTTGTGGTGTTTTTTTTTCTTTTTTTTTGTGGCTGGAAGAACAACGGACTGTGGGGCTAAGAATTTGTCCCATGGTTAGGCTAAAAATGTTGCCTCTTTCCCAGGGAAAACAAGTAGCAAAAACTGGTAACATTTTTAAGTCTTTTTTTTCACAAAAACAAAGTAAAAAGCACTTTAGAGCACTTAGCTCCAAAAAGTAAAATAAATACAATTTTCCCCAGAAAAAAAATACTCATTTAATAGTACAATGCTGTCTCATGAGTCATTTAAAACAAAAACCCTAGCTTTAAAATAACTTTCCTGAACTGGAATGTATTAACAAACAAAACAATATTTTAAGTGGAAGATTTTTTCACCAAAGGGAACTTCTCTGCCCAGCAAAGCCATTTATTGATCCTCAGAAGCCTCACAGGAACTTACTCTTCCTCAGCAGGAAAGCTGTGAAGAAAGTGATGGCTTGGTGAGCAAACCTGTTGTTTTAGTTTGCTCAGCTTGAGCTGGGCATGTTGAAGGTGCCCTGAAGCTTTGGAAGCTGGCTGGCTTTTGCATCCTTGGCAGGATATAAAACATATAGTTAAGGCTACTTCAGCCGTGATCAGTATGATGCACATAAAAAAAAGAAATATGATGCACATGTAAATTTTCCCCATATAAATACATAGTAAAAAGCATTTTAAATACTTAAGCAAGCCTCCAACAGTAAATTAAACAAACCTCTACATGAAAAGTAGTTTAAAATAAGTTTTAACTTTTTATCACAAAAGTTAGTGACACTCCTGTGTCATGTCATTAAAAACACTTTTCCCAGCATATTATTATTTTACAAAACATGTGCAGTTTCTATCATATTAAGTAAAATGGACATTTTTTTCTCTGAAAGGAAATTATTTGCCCAGCAAAAGAACAAAGTTAGCTAACTACTGATCCTTGAAAGGCCACAGTGGAGTACTCTCTTCAGCCCCAAGAAAGCTGTGAAGAACTTGATGCCAAAACCTGTCTTTTAGTCAGGTTGAGCTAATAGTTTGGACGTGTGGATGATGCCCTGAAGCTTTTGAAGCTGGCCAGCTGCTATATCCTTAGAAGGATATAACCCATACAGCTTAGGCTACCCCAGCAATGATCTATATGAAGAACATCAGTTGTGATGCTTTACAGTCCGGAACAAACATTCCTGACCCTAACAGCATGGGCACTTTCAGATAAGCAGATATATTTGTATGTGTAATAATATGAGCATAAGGGGTAGTTGTCAAAGGCCTTGTTAAGGTCTTGCGAGGCAGTGTGGACTGCATGCTCCTTATCTGTGGTCTCAATAACGCTTTCAAAAACTCAGCCAGACTGACCAGGCATGATTTGTCTTTCACAAAGCCAGTTTCTCAGGAAAGAAAATGAAATATTCATTTAGGTATAATAAATGCTACTGTGACTTACTGGTTTCCATCTCTACTATTTTATTAGTAGTTGGTATCTGCAAATGATTCTTTGTGTGCCTGAGAATTTATCAAAACATTGGAAATTCCGTTTAATTTTCACATTTGGTTATCATCCCATATATATTTACTACTTTCACTGACAAAATTATTATTTTTATTCTTGTGTATGGATTGTTCTTGACTACAACATACTTGTTTTATATGCCCATTCATTTCCAAACTGTGGGAGCTAGCCTATGCGTAATTAACAGACTTATGAAATGTGACTTTTACTGTGACATCAATAATCTTTTTATCTTTTGCAAGGTTTGTCTATATTCTGACACTATGTACAGCACCTACTTGTGCCTTGTACTTCCTCAATGGTTTTGTATCTCATTCTGTGATCTCTACATCTAAGGCAATCTTGGACACCTAGGAAAATCTATATTTCACTTCAGAAAGAATTTTTTCTGGAAAGCTTTACCACAAATGTACTCATAAATCAGTCTTAAAGATCTTTATCATAACAACAACCAAATTCACAGTTCAGCCATATACTACATCATAGTCTTATTAGGCTGCTGGTTGCAATGAATAAGATGACAATTTTCGGCAGTTACCAGTGATTTAGGGTCAGAAGTCTACTTTAGCATTTTAACAATCTAGTATAAAGATTTATCTTTAAGCTTTTGCTGTTGAATCAGGGTTCAAAGTAATCCATAAGCAGATGTACCCATAACACTGAACATCAAATAACATCACCATGTGCTTCTCAGAAAGAAAAATTCAGTGAATTCTTAATTTTACTGTTACACTTCTAAAGCATTCTCCTACCCCTCTAAATGTGGTAGACCTACCCTTGCTAATTATAAATACTAACCCTAAGACCACTGTACCTTGGAGCATGGGGAAATAGATACCACATTTTCATAATTAGTATATATGCTCCTTAGTCACACTTAAATCCTCACTGTTGTGGAGATCATGATTACTGTCATTAGATTTTTAAAAGGCATGCAGATTGAACACAGACTTACTTGATGCACATATGTGCAGTCACTTTATATAGTGTGCATGGACTATATGCACTGGTCAATACACCAGACATGGTGTGGAGAAAACTGACAGAGTGTAGCAATATGGTCATTTTGTAGACTGCCACAAGATGATTAAATCTATACTCTGTTCACACAGGAGCTTACTAAGTAAGGGAGCAAGAGCTATAGATGACATGTTGATCATCCTTCTGTACTTAATGGAGAACTGCACCCACAGACTCAAAAAACACATTTATTTCATCATGGCTTGGTGTTTCCTACATTTTAACACCACTCTGTGACTATTTACAGTTTTTAAATATTTTTATACTTAATTTCTGAGTCTGACCACACGGGGTCTGGCATCTTGAAGTAATTCTGATTGTTTAGTCTTTCTCTAGGTATCCCACAATGCAGTGTTTGTCTGTAAAAATTACATCACGCAGGCCTCTTTCTTCCTATAGCCCCTGTCACTGCATTGATTTTACATACATACACTGCTGTCTTTCAGTCAGTTTTAAGTAGCAGTTCATGCCTTTCAATGACTACTTAAAACACAAACAGTCCAAATGCCACAGAACAGACTTTCAAAGTGTACTTCTTACTGCTGCTTATTTTTAGAATGGCTAAATTATAGTCTTTTGTGAAGCCTGAATTTTACTACTTTGACACATCTCCCATCCCCTTCACACCTAACTTCCCTAGCTGTCAAAGTGCTAAGGGTAGTTTGAGCTGTTACCTGCTGTGATTGACAGCTCACAGCAGAGGATTTGATTCATGTACTGTTTCCTTGTTCTAACCTTTACTTTCTGGATGAGTAGAGGAAGGACCAGGGAGTTATGACATAACAGCATGGGCGGGTTATTAGGACAGTCGTGGTGATGTCAGTTTGGGGAGGGAATTGGCCAGAAAACTACTTGTATTCATTGGCTTTGGGTGTATATTATAAGCACGAACAGTCAGGATGGTGACAACCTATTGATCAACACATATGTGTTGAACGTTCATTTCAGCGAACGGCCACATCATCGATTTCTTTCCAAGGGAAAGAAATCAGTTGGCCATTGTGTTAAATCTCCCTTTTTCCCCACTGTAGTGCGATCTCGGAGTTAGTATAATTAGTTAGGGGGGTGTGGGAGATGTGGGGGGCAAAGCCCCCCACTTTATAGTGTGTGTTATATTGTGTTGTTCGTATTTGGCCTATCAATTTCTTTCCCTTGGAAAGAAATTGATGATGTGGCCGTTCGCTGAAATGAACACATACGTGTTGATCAAGAGGTTATCGATATTCTGACCATTCATGCTTCTAATATAGACCCTTTGCCTTGATGACATCAATGAATTGGAGACTGCAGCAAGCTTTTCCAGGGTGGGTTAAAAGTTTTTTGAAAGTGAAACTACCATAGTACAGTAAGGTATCGTTCTAGTGGAGAGAAAGAGTCGATTTAAAATATTTTAAATGCTGTATCATTGTTTATTCATAGCAGGGACAGTAAATAGGAAGAAAAAGGACAGAGAAGTTGAGCATTTAATAACAGAATCCCATTGTTGTCCTTTAATTAACAAGATGTCAAGCTTACTAACAAGATCTGTTAAAACTGGTTTCACCAGCACTTTCAAAACCAAGTCAATGAGTGATCTTTATAATGTGTTGTTGCGGTAATAACCTGAACAAACTCAAAGCTGTACATGACAGTGCCAAATTCACAAGTGAGAGTCATGGGCTCAACATCAACCTAGGTACTGAAATTTCCCAAAACTAGTAAGACTACATGAATTAACACTAAACTGAGGAGGTGCTGGTAATACATTTAGGTAAATGCTTATGCTACTGGCTTGATGGTAAATAAAAGAGAAGCTAACATTCATTCCTGCAGCCATTGCTCACTGCAAAGTGTTGGTAGTTACCTGGACCACTGAAAGATCTGAATGGTATCAAATTGCTGCAATGCCACAATAACACTCCACACAGAAACTGAATAATACAGATCTTCTGCGCACAGTGGCTACTAAATGTGGATTACAATTCTGGTCTAACCAGGTCTCCATTATGAATGCAAAACAGACATTGTGCCACAAGTCAGATATAATCACTGGCTTGTTATGCACATTTATGCCTCTCCATCCACACTGACCACAGGAGTTGATACTTCCTACAGAGGTAAAATGCATGGCATGAGAGACAAGACAGGGCACAAACAAATGGAGTGAGGAGAGAAAGGAGTTGCCATCCCAGATTATTTTTGTGAGGACCTTTAACACAGGCTGAGATTGTGTATACAAGACCTTAATGTCCAAAGACAGTCAAAGTGATTAAAACCCACAGCTAAATTAAATCAAGTTGAGCCTGACAACTGCCCATGTGGTTCAGTGCTCAACTCTTGTCAACAATTAAATAAAAATGAATAAGTCATACAGAGTAACATTAGATATATAAAATTAGTCTATGTTTATTAAACAATTGCTATAAAACCATAAAACCTTAAAGTAATTAATTAAAAAGTCAGTAAATGTTTCTCTTAGCATCCTGGTAAAGAACTAGTGAGCAGGGAAACACAAATGTGGTACCTGCCTTTGTAGCCCTAATATGAACTAGCGGTAATCTGAATTATGAACATACAGCTTAAAAAGGGACATTGGCCAGCAAACCCAAAGAGACAGGCAGTAAGAAGTTCTCCAAAAATAGCAGTGGAGTGCAGCAATAATTATTCACATCAGGTAAGACCAGTATTGCTCAAATAAAGTATATTCAGGTAGAATACTGCAGAGAACTTGGAAAAAAAACTTGTATCACCATAAGGATAGCCAAGATAGCAAGAGAAAAAAATCTACTGCACAATAGCTCAAACATTGTCAAATTTCACTCTGGTAAAAGCTGTTTCACTGCTGTCAATACTTATCAATTTCAGGTCACAGTCACCACAGAGCACCAGCAACCACTTCAAAACAGTATGATACTTAATGCTCTGTCTGATCACTCAAAAGGTGTTTCACTACATCTTTTGCAGTTACACATTAGAAATGCTTGCATAACATCTTTAAAGGTGTGATGCAAAAAGAAGCTATGTTCTTACCATAACGTTCTATCTGTGTTGTCGATCTCCATTCAATCTTGATGAATGGGACTCGGTTCTGGTGATCAGAACCAGCTTGGCGATTATACAGCTTGCGCCAGCCAAAAAACTCTCGAGTTAAGTCTCTACCCATAATGCTCCTCTCTGCATTACCTCAGATTGAGTTTACAGACAAATAGTAGTAAGGCAGAAGAACAAATATACAGCAGTAGAAGCCATGTCTAAGGTGAAACCTATAGGTTCCCAGAACAAGTGTCCAATGTTCCAGAAAATCTGTAGGACGGGGAAGGAGGACGGGATGTCAATTTCTTTATCTGATGTTGTCAATCTTCATTCATTCTTGATGAATGGGACAGGGCGAAAAATATCTAGATTATTTGTACCTGCCCAAATTGAAAATCTCTTCCATTTGCTAAGATAAAGTTTCCTGGTGGATGATTTATGAGGAGCCAGAAGAATTTTTTTGTACTGAGGAGGCTATATTACTCTGCCTGGCAACTAATGGAATTGGAGGAACCAAGCTGTCAGCTTGAGGCTGCGAAGGTTGGGGTGCACCAGTCCCTGTGGGTGAGACAGCAGGTATGGAACTGGGTCCAGAATCCATGGATGGTGAATCAGATGAGGCCTAAGAAATGGGACTCAAACTTGTCAGGGCCAAAAGGGTGCAATAAGGATCACTTTGCTTCTCAACCTTTGGGCTTTCTTCAAAAATATGGGAATGAGGGGAGAGGGGGGAAATGAACAGAGGAGGCCTGAAGGCCAATCAAGAAGGAGGGCATCTCTTGTGGACTCCCCCTGAAAGGGGATTAGGGCAAAATAGCTGCTGCATTTGTTGTTCATTGGGGAAGTAAAGAGATTGCAGCAAGGCTGGCCCCATCGATGAAAATTTTCTATCACCACCTTGAGATTGAGAGATTATTTGTGAGGCAGGAGAATGCATCTGCTCAGTTTGTCCTCTATCACACTGGAGCTCCCCGGGATATGTATTGCAACTAGAAAGTGGTTAGAAGATATTGCCCATTGCCATATTCTGAGAGCTTCCCAGCATAGAGGGTAAGACATGGTTCCACCCTATTTGTTGATGTATCACACCACTGATATGTTGTCTGACTGGATAGCAACTGTTCCCAGAGGGAGGGCAGATTGAAAGGCTTGCAACGCTAAGATCACTCCCCTCAATTCCAGGACATTGATGTGCAAGTTGGCCTTGTACGGAGACCAGGTACCTTAGACTGTCCTTCCCAGAAAATGTCCCCCTCACCCAATCTGGGAGGCGTCCGTGGTCACTATGGCAGGGGATAAAGGGACAGCCTAGAAGAATTTCCTCTGACTGCATCCACCAGGATAGATCCTTCTTACAGCAACTTGTTTAAAGATAGGGTAGGTCATCGGATGTGTTAGGATGGACCATTGTGCAGCTAAGAGCCATTGAAGTAGCTTCATGTGAAATCTTGCCAGAGGTACTAAGATAAGACCTTAAAGCTTGAAGGACAAGATGAGTGGGGACTTTGTCTTTGGATACCATGGATTGTACCTGAGACCTTATCTTTTGTAGTCTGTGAAGGGGGAGAGAAGCTACACAAAAGATTGTATTGAGACAAACTCCTATAAACTCCAGGTCCTGTATTGGAGTCAGCTGGGATTTTTCTCTGTTGACTGTCATGCCCAAAGAGTTAAAAAGGTGCAGGATGAAGTTTGTGGCTTGAAGCAGTAGACACCTGGTGGAGGCAGTAAGCAACCAGTCATCTAAGTAAGGAAAACCCCAGAATCCGTGTAGTCTCAAGTGAGCTGTGACTGCTGCCATGCATTTGGTGAACACCCTGGAGGTTGTGGTGAGACCAAAGGGCAACACTCTGAACTGGAAAGGACTGTCTTCTAGCTGAAAGCGGAGATAACTTCTGGAGCATCTGTCCATTTTTATGTGATAGTATGCATCTTAAATCTCTATACAGCATATCCAATTGTTTTCCTCTAGAAAGGGAAGTATAGACTGAACTGTGACCATCCGGAATTTTGTTTGCTGAACTAACTTGTTCAGAAGGCTGAGATCCAGTATTGGTCTCCAGTCCCCTGTCTTTTGTGGCACTAAAAAGAACCATGAGTATTATCTGGATCCTATCTGGTCTGGTGGGACTTCTTGGATGACTCTTTTTACTAGCTGCCTTTGAATCTCCAAGGCTGCTTGGTCCCTTTGACTTGGTGGTACATGGGGAACTCTTCTTTGTGATCTTGGAAAAAGAACAAAGGGGATAAGATAACCTCTGGCAACAACTTTCTTCATCCAAGAATCTGAAGTTATTAGTTGCCAGGCTGTCAGGTGCAGTGAGAATCTTCCCCCAACTGCTTCCAGTGGTAAGCAATCTGGTCCCCTTTCAGGAGTGTTGGTAGGGTTGTCCAATGAAGGTGTCTCTGGAGCCCTGATTTAGTGGGCCACCTTTGCCACGCAATTGGCGTCTTCCATTAGCAGTCTCCCCTCTGCCTCAAGGGGAGCTTCTGCGACATGTGTCCTGAAAAGGCCCTTGGGACTTCTTGAACCACATCTTCCCACCCCTCTGATTCCTGGAACAGGGTTGTTGAGGAGTAGAAAAATGAATGTCCACAGCAGAGAGGGTCTTTCCATCTTTTTTGCACTTGGCTAATGTGTCTTTGACTTTGGGGCCAAACAAGGATGATCCGTCAAAGAAAGTGTTGATGAAGAAAGACTTCAAAGGCTCCGTGAATTCACACAAATGCATCCAGGTGTGATGCCTTATGGCAAAGCCTGAACCCACTGCTCTGGCTGTCCCCTTGGCTGCATGTGCAATGAGCTTCATAGGCGAGTTTTATATAGAGTCCAGGGTGGCCAGCTGAGAGGCAACTTTGTCCCACACCTCATCAGACACAGCTCCAGTGTGGGTATCCAATAACTCCTTAATCAGATCCCTCTGAAATCTAGTGAAGTGTGCCATATAATTGATGGACCTGAGGGTGAAGGTTGATGAAGCATAGACCCGCTTTCCAAACTCTGTCCATTGTCCTAGACTCTTGGTTAGGTGGATGGACAGTGGACTGTCATTGGCGAGTTCCATCTTGGTGGCTACCGCCACCACCATGGCATCTACTGCTAAGCCCTTTGCCCAGTATTGGGGCTGATAAGATTTTGTCTAGTCTCAGGGGAATCAGCTCTATGGAATCAGGGGCCTTCCATGCCCGCTGTGCGATCAACTTAAAGAGGTCATCAGTGGGCGGAGTCACCCAGGAAGTAGATGGGTGAGCACCAAAGGCTTGTAAGTACATGACTTCCTCAGAGGAAAGGTCTTTGGGCTTCCAATCATCCCTCTGTTTTATGAGTTCCAGGATGTCTCCAAAGGAGACATCTTCAGGGGGTGACCGAGGAGAACACTCCCCTTTACTGAAGTCTGTGTCTTCTGTGACAGATTCTTCTGGGGAAATTGATGTGCTTCTTCTTGCACATCCTCTTCCAGGGTGGTTCTTCAGTGGGAATCTCCAAGAAGACTCTGAAGAAGATGGACCCTGTACAGGGGTAACTTGCAGCTTTGCTGCTCACTGCCCTAACGTGGAAGAGAGTGGCACCTCTGGACCAAAAGCTAAAGACATATGGCACTCTGATACAGAAGAGGCCAGCAGAGCACAAGCTAATGCCCTCACCATAACTTGGAAGGCAGGCCCCCCCTGTAGAGAGGTGGGAGCCCAGAACCGAGAAAGTCAACCTCAGGACCAAGGTCACATCCCACACCGAAGGCCCTCCAACTGAAGCAGGAGTATGGGATGAACCCGCAACTGCCAGGGTCATGAGAGCCAAGGACAGCTCCGAATAAAAAGCAGGAACCAATCCAAAACCTTTGGAACCTACAGCCACGCTACCACCTCGAGAATCTACCAGTTCCAAGGGAAAAGAACATGTTAGAGCAGTCCCTCAAGCCAAAGAAGAACTGCCTGTCGGCACCAGGACACCTGGAACCAGGGAATCAAAGTGGTGGGCTCTAAGCCTCCCGAGGAGGTCAGAGGAAGAAAATCCGGAGGAGTCCTAGGAGAAAAAATCCAAGTGCACAGAGGAGAGAGGTCTGAGAAAGGGCAGGAAGACCACTGGCCGGCAAAAGCTGATCCACCAATCTCAAAATGTCTACCTCAGAAAGACTCCTGGAAGACTGAACAGACATCCCTGAGGGAGATTCTGGCCTTTCCAAAAAAGGACTGGGACATTGACCCACAAATGTGTCAATGGAAGGGGAATACCTTGTCCTGGGAACATGTAACGATTCAGATTTTGGCACCAAAGGGGTAGGTAGAGTCTGCAATGGTGCAGATGGTGAACATGGTACTGACTGGGAAATTAAGGAAGCCAGTGCCAACACTGGCACCAAAGCTCTTGGTGCCGTGACAACAGCAGTAGTAACCAGTGACAAAGATACGTGTTCCATCAATTTAGGAACCTTAGCCTTTGGTTCCAAGGAGACTGATGGAATTTGTGTTTTTTTAGTCTCCGGTGACTTAGGAGAGCTCGGCACCGAATGACTTCTCTTCTTAGTGTGGTCAGATTTAGAGGTGGAAGGATCCTTAGGCAAAGCTTCTTCAAAGGAAGATTTTAACATTCCTTTTCAGATCAATTTGTTTTGCCTCTCTAGTAAGGCTCTAGTACTGAAAGCCTTGCAAATGGAACAGTCAATATCCAAATGGGGCACACCCAAAAAATATACACATGAAAGATGTCCATCTGAATTAGGCATCTTTTGCCCACAATCTTGGCACTGCTTGAAACCTGAAGTGCCCTTCTGTTTTTCTGCTATTTTGTAAATAACAGTAAAGAAGCCAAAGGCTGATAGACACACTCATGCACACACACACACAGAATAGTTAGAAATTCTACCAATGATGGTAGAGAGAAATACCAAGACTGGTAGGAAAATAAAAAAAAATACCAACAATAGTAATATGACAGGTTATCTAAAAAAGTAAAGAGGGAGAGGGGAAGGTTAACAACAGTGGTAATGAGGATACCACAAAGGTAATAAGGGTAGAGAAGCAGAATTACTCAAGAAATAAGAATGAGAGGAAAATGACAACTAAGAGTTTACAAGGAACAGAAAGTTTTTAAGAGAAGATTAATAAACTTAATAAACTTTTACTTAGCTGAGAGTATTGGCCGACGCATCTTACTATCAGAGTGGCAAACGAGATCTCAGGCAATGGAGAGAGGGGCATTGTGGGTAGAATTTTAGCTCAAGATTTTTTTGCTGCCACGAGCTGTATAACTGCCGAGCCAGTTCCGAGGATCAGAACTGAGTCCCATTTGTCAAGAATGAATGAAGTTTGACAACATAAGATCAAAAGATATAACCTACTGGGATTCAGAAACACTTTCCACATCATCATAACTAACTGTATGCGATGACTGGCCACATGCACATTATGGGTAATTTAGAGATACAGTGAGCACAAACTGAGAAAGCTAAGATGTCCCGCAGCTCATATAGTATGCTAATGGTTTTACAGTGACATGTTAATGAGCAAAAGTATTAAAATAAGGAACTCTGGAGATGCAAGTGAGGGTAAACCAATGGCAGAAAGATTCAGAGATGAGCCACTAGCTCCAGAGTTAATGACCGCAGTAAAATCCTTGTGTGACAGAATGTGAATCACTGAACAATGTATGAGGTACTAACAAACCTGTTTATGCAACTGGCTGTACTCACCTCTGAACATCATGGGTGATGGATTTCATCCATCTATGCCCAATACTTTATGCCCTTTACGACACTGAAATTGTAGACCTCTACTATGTTGATAGCATCACCATGCATGAGCTGCTTGAGATGTGTCATCCTCATTTGCAGGCCCATATGGATACCACAGTAAGTGTGCCTTTTGAATAACAGCTAGAGACAGTGGGCGTATCATAGGCATCTGCCTCAATGATTTTATGCCATTTCCTACAACATGTAAGGGAGCATCTGTGATTTCCTCACATCACAGAGGAGAGAGCCAACACCATTTGGGCTTTTTATGATATAGCCCATTTCACTAAAGTACTGAAGGCTATAGGCTGAACATACACTGAAATAAAGGCCTGCACCTAGTAAACAGAGAAGAAGCTATGTTAACCACAATGGTTATTACTCCATTAACTGACAGGTGGTATAAAATACACAAGATACAACAATGTGTCTGTAGACTAACTATGCTATACTGATTCTGCCTCCATATGGCACATGTGTGACCTACATCAGGGAGTTTGTGTGGGGTGATTTCACCCCTGGGGCATCTTACTGGCAATGCTAGATATGCCCTGGAGCTATGGTTAATGACACCTATTAGAAAACCAGACACCATAGCAGACAATAGTTACAGCTATGCCCTGTCACAGAACCATGTCAATGTCAAGCATATGTTTAGCCTGCTTAAGGCCTACTTTCACTGCCTGGATGAATCTGGTAGTGTCGTATAATATAACCTTGGCACATGTAGAAGACATTTTCAGTCTGCAGTATGTTACATTATATAATTTTGAAAAGATGTTGCAGCAGGTTTACCTTTACATTGTCGATCCCAGTATGGGCGAAATGGCTTCCGCGGATACCGAAGTGTGAATATCAACGTCGAATTCCGCATAAGCAAACGGCAAAACCTCTCCCCCTTTTGACCCATGGTAGCATTGGTGTGGAGGTGTAGCGCTGCTGGAAATGTCGAAATTTGACATATTTTTGACATTTAAAATTTTTTGTGGTTTCGGTTTGCTTAAATGAGTCGATTAAGTGGCCAGTCGATCATAAGTAATCGATGATATAAAGGTAAACCGTTGCAGCAGGGCATACACATTCTGGAGGAAGAAGTTCCACCACACCAAGCAGTGTAGGAGGAGTCCAATGAGGAACCTCTGAAAAAGCCAGTAGCAGGAGAGAAAGAGACATGCCATGTGAAGCCAGGCAAAGATTGCCATGGCACTAGCCAAGAGGCAGCTGTTAGTTCATAACTGTGGATGACAGTAAAACACTGCACAGTAAATTAAAAGTGATGCATACAAACCTACAACCACACTGTTTTCATACTTGCAAATGCTGGCCATACTGGGCATCAGACATAGGCCATAAACACAGATAACTCAGTTGGGGGTTAGTACCTATGATGCCTATGACCAGTGGCATAGCATCCACACTTGTCTTCTCTGGGAGCAACAAAGGAGGACTGCACTGATGGGGGAGACATCAGTTCCCAGGTAAATATGTTACAGCTCCCTTTCCTTCCATGTCTTACTGTGTCTCCAGAGTGGGTTCCTAAGGCACAGAGGCCATGCCCACTGACATAGTGGTATTCATTTTTGTTAAACATGGCGATATTCTGTATATGAGCTTATAGTTACACATGTTTTCTGTAACTTTGACATGTACAATTTGTTTGCTGTATACATGCTAGATGTGGGCAACAGCATATGTATATTCTGGGAAAGGTAGACAGGTTCATCATGTTATAATTGCTGTCTACAGGCACATCAGTATTTTCTCCCACAAGTTATACACCCACATCTGCACACATTAGGACCATTACCTGTGCTCCACCTTTTTAGACACCACATCGTAGCATACAGGCTGTTAATGTCATACATTCAAGCAGTTATAACTGTTATGAGGTAGACATATGTAACAATTCACTAATGTACATTATATATTACATTTGTGTATATTATATAATTTTCCCCCATCGGTCCCTTTCTTTGTCACTATCCTTTTTTTAATATAGAGAATTATGAGCGGGTTGCCAATTATAACCTCCTTAATATGTGTTTGAGACATGGATGCCAAGAAATTCATCTCAATAGTGAAGCTCAAGAGATGAATCTTGGCATCCATGTCGAGTAACAAAAAATATGTACTTACCATAACGATAGATCTGTGTCTGCTTCTGTTCTTCCTCAATGGATGGGTCTTCAGATCCAACCTTGGATCCTTCTTCGACCACTCAAGACTTTGGATCCCAAGCTCAGGCTCCCCCCTTACCCATAACCTCCTGCTAAGACCAACATTACCGCAGATCGAGTTTGCCCAAGAGAAATAAATTTTATCACCTGCAATTAACAGTAATGACAGTAATGCTGTAAAACATTACCCTATAAATTGTGAATGCTCAGAAACTGATCTGGAGCTAAAAATGCACTCAAATGTCCTTTAGAGTGGTTCAGTCTGGGCAAACTAGGATAAAACAATGAGTTCCATAATCAGGTAGGGGAATAGGTGATAGGAAAGTTAAGGAAGGATAGAAGCGGACATCACAGATCTATCATTATGGTAAGTACATAACATTTGTATCTGATGTTGTCTCTTCTGTCTGTTCCTTAACAGATGGGACAGAGTCCCCATGGATTAATGTAAGAATATTTTGGAGGACAGCTGAACTAAAGGTTGCCCTGTCTCCAGAAAGTAAATCCAATTTATAATTGGATATATCAGGGTGAATGTTAGACCAAGTGGCTACAGGAGAAATGTTATCAATAGATGCCTTGGAAAAGAAGGCTGTAGAGGTTGATGCAGACCCAGTAGAGTGAGCTTTAAAAGGCATAGTTAAAGGTAGCCCTTTTTTGTATATAGGAGTTATGCAAGCAGACAACCACCTGGATAAGGTGACTTTGGAAACTCTGTTATCTGCTGAAAAGGACACAAAAAGTTGATCAGACTTTCTGAATGATTTTATATGGTCTATGTAAAATCAAAGCTGCCTATGAACATTCAATAAATGTAACATGTATTTTCCTTTGTTAGAAATTTTCATGAAAAAAAAACTGGCAGATTAATGTTTGAATTTAAATTTGTTTTGGTATCTAACTTTGGTAAAAAAGAAGGACTGGTTCAAAGGGGAACTCTGCCCTTATGAAAAATAATGTATGGAGGTACTGAAAAGGCTTGATGTTTTGATACCCTCTTCACAAAAGTAACTGCCACTAAAAACAATGTTCCCTAAGTGAGGGATGAGTTAGCATAATGGTTAAGGTCTTCAACTCCCATGCACAAGGCAAAATGTTTGATACTGACCTCCAGCCAATGCCTGTTTAGAGTTTGCATGTTCTCCCAGTGACTCTGTGGGGTTCCTCCCACATTAGAAAAATATGCTGAGTGTTTCCATTTCAAACTCGCCCAAGAATGGAGCTGTGGGCAGCAGCACAGACTCTACATAGTGCCCTATAGGGGAAGAGTTGTACAGACCAACTGCTTTGCGCATCTACTGTGGTGCACAGTATACTTAAAAGAGGAGAACATGGATCACAGACTGAGAGCTGTAGCAGGACTATCCACTTGATGGTGTAAAATATAGCTCTAGGTGATTCGGTTGTGTTGACTAATGTCACCAAATGGGCATATGCATTTGCTGGTGATACGTGGATGAAGGACCCTGCCTTTTCCAATCTATGTCAGGGACCCATGCTAATTGTGGGAAGGGTGTATGTGCCCCTACTGGCCAGTGTGTGCTTGCTATAAATCCCAGTAGCCTTGGGTCAATAAGCTACTTGCTGTAAAACCAATCAACCTGCCAAACGTGAACTAAGAGTTAGTAAGAAGTAGATGACATGATGTTAAGGAGGAGGCTGGACATTCTATGTATCCGGTAGATAAGATGGAAAGACAGTGCAGGAAAGCCACTTGGCTTGGGATTCAGAGTCTACTACTCAGGACAGGCTAGAAACAGTGTGGGCATTGTGGTGATAGAGAGGCATGTTCTCAGAATTACTGACAGACTCATGGCAATCAAACTCCAGCCTAATGATAGGGCAGTATTCATAATCCCTGTCTATGCCCAACAGAAAGGTTGTGATAGTAAGGAAAAGAGTGCATTCACACAGTAGTTCATAGGTTCATAGGTTCGTACTAGGCTATCTGCCCTAGGGCATTTATAAGCCTAGCCAGAGTGTGTGTGGCTTTCACCACCCCTTAGGATAAGAATACTATGCCCATTTAGGGTTTAGTTTACTGTGCCTCTGTCTAGTAGTGACACAGAGATGACACCCGGGGTAAACCTATGATTTCCCATCCACTCGTCAAGATTTCTCTTGAAGAGAGTTAGCGAGGGGCTCTGCCTAACATGGACTGGGATTCTGTTCCAGAGTGTAGGGAGCCTCTGGGTTATGAATCTGTCCCTCCAGCACGTCCGATTTATTTCTGTGTTGAGGTTCAAATCTCTTGCTCTCGTGGCTCTGATGGATTTGGATTTTCTGAGGTGGAGCATATCCATTAATTCCGGATTGGACATGGCCTTGTATGTCAGGCATAGATCACCTCTGAGTAGTCGGTATGCAACTGAATAGAGCTGGAGTTTCTTCAGCCGGGCAGCATATGACATATGTTTGAGACCCTTTATCCTCTTGGTGAGGAACTTTTGGGGTCTTTCCAACTGCTGCAGGTGTCGGGTATGATACATCCCAAATGGGGCATTGTACTCAATCATGGGCCTGATAAGAGAAGAGTACAGGGGCACAATGACCTCTCTTGATCTAGATGTGAATCCCTTCATGATAAGGTGGGCAATATAGAAGGTCTTCCTAACCACTTTGGCAATGTGAATGTCAAATGAGAGGTTACTGTCAACTTGGGTCCCTAGGTCCCTGATTACCTCTTCCGTACTTAATGGATTACCACCTATGTGGTAATTTGTGGGTACCTTGTTTTTCCCAAAGGGTATGACTATACATTTTTTGGCGTTCAGTTTAAGGCCATGGATCTGGCACCAATTATCCATTTCTATGAGGCCTCTCTGAAGGATGCTTGTGTCCGCTGGAGTATCAATTATGGCGCCCAGTTTGCAGTCATCTGCAAACTTTGTCAGCCACAATCCTCCTATGTTTGCTTTCACCTCGGAAAAATAAATGCCGAACAAGAGGGGTCCCAGGACTGAGCCCTGTGGGACACCGCTTGTGACTGGCTTAGAGTCTGACATGGCTCCAGCAATTCTGACCTTGTGGGTTCTGTCCTTGAGCCAGTTTGCAACCCATCTTGTGACATATGGGTTTACATCTAAGCTGGTGAGTTTGTCTATGATGCCCGAGTGGGGTATTGTGTCGAAGGCTTTTGCAAGGTCAAGGTAGGCT
Source organism: Protopterus annectens (assembly GCF_019279795.1). NCBI lineage: Eukaryota > Metazoa > Chordata > Ceratodontiformes > Protopteridae > Protopterus > Protopterus annectens. The sequence goes on from NC_056743.1 coordinate 448,643,244, forward strand.
GTGTGAACTGCCTTACCCTCATCAATGGCCTTAGTGACTGTTTCAAAAAAGTCGACCAAGTTCAAAAGGCAGGATCTGCCCTTGACAAAGCCAAATTGGGTAGGATCCAATGTCTGTAGGTCCCCAATGTCTTTGTTTATGAGTTCCAAAATGATCCTTTCCATAGCTTTGCAGACCAGGCTCATCAAGCTTATGGGGCGGTAATTTCCAGGGTCTGTAGAAGCACCGCCTTTGTGGAGTGGGACCACTGTTGCTGTACGCCACTCTTTGGGTACATATCCTGTAGTAAGGCTAAGATTAAACAGCAGCCTTATGTGCAGGTTTAGTTCCTCTTGGAGTTCATGTAGCACACAGCCCGGGACACCGTCCGGTCCCATTGATGCTGTGTTTTTAGCTTTGGAGAGGGCGGCTCTCACCTGGGCATCTGAGATGTTAGGGAGGCTACACTCTGCTGGGATAGATATTTCTCCTTTTGGGGGGGAGGGGGCAGAGAAATTTGCACTGAACCTGTCTGCCAGAATGTTGGCAATGTCTGTGGGGTTCAGTGTATTTTGTGTCATTTTGGACTAACTCTGAGCATATCTGGGAGTTTCCACCCAGGTTTCTAACATAGCTAAAGAAGGCCTTGTGATTGTCTTTTGTGTCTTTTGTGATTTTTCTCTCAAAGTTGGCCTTGGATGATTTTATGAGTGATCGTAGTTTTTTGCTAGTACTGATCAGAGATGCCTTCCCTTTTAGGGATTTTGCTCTGTCATGTAGTAGCTTCCTCCTCCTGTTGTAAAGTTTGTTAATGGCTGGGGTCCACCAGACAGGGCGCCTGCCTTTGGGGGAATGGGTCTTGGTTTTATTTGGGATTGCATGATCCATGCATTCTTGAAGGTGCCCGTAGAAGGTATTTATATAGGATTCAGCGGTGTGGGTTGTGGTTTCCACTGGCCCAGGGGCCTTGAAGGATACCACTTCAGTCTTAAGAAGTGTGAAGTTGGCTTTTGAGAAGTTCTTCACTGTGGTCTTTTGTGCAGGGGGTGGGGGCGGGATGTAGATTTCCAGTGAGATTAATTTATGGCCTGATCTCACCAATGAGGGGTATACTTCCGGTGTGGAGCATTTTGTCCCCATGTTTGTGATGATCAGGTCTAGTATATTATCTCCTCTTGTGGGAATGGTGACTAGTTGTTCCATCGCATTTGAGTTTATGAATTCTAGGAACCTTTGGGCTAGGGTGTTGGGGCTTGAGTATGTTCCCAGTCTATGTTTGGGTAGTTGAAGTCTCCCAATATGATGGTATTTGGAGAGACATTCATACTCTCCAGTGTCTTCAGGAAGGCTGAGTGGGGTTCCTGAGTTTGAGAGGGTGGTCTGTAGCATGCTACAAACTGTAGGGCAGTTTTGCCTATGGTTAGTTGCACCTGGATGGTCTCCGATGCTTCACATGAGGTCACAGCAGAAATGATACAGATGTTGGGTGAGACAGGAGAGAAATGGCTCCCGAGGGTACTCATAGCAGCGCAGACAGAAAGGTATATCCCAAATGACTGGAGAATAAGCATACTAGTGTCACTGTTCAAGAACAAAGGGGATAGTCACAACTGTAGGCAATACAGAGATATCAAACTCCTGTCACGTTGCGTGAGAGTTCTGGAGAGGTTGATTGATAAATTAATACACAGAGTAGTAAAAAGTAAGATGGGAGTTAAGCAGATCAAATTCAGATCAGGATGCAGCAGAAGTGACACAACATTTGCAGATTTGCAGTGAGACAGATGGTCGAGATGGAGCTAAAGTTGAGGAAAGAGTCTAGCTAGAAATTCCTAGACCTGGAGAAAGAATATGCCAAGGTCCCAAGAAAGCTGATTTCAGCAGCCCTGCAGTGGTTCAGAATAATAGAAACATTTGTAGAATTAATGCAAGCTATGCATAAGGACCTAATGACACAAGTACGAACAGTGTTCGGTCCAACAGAGGGTTTCCCAGTGGGAGTGGGTGTGCATCAGGGTTCATCTCTGAGCCCACTGTTATTCATACTGGTGATAGCTAAATTAGCAAACAGGTCAAAGAAGAGAGAGCAACGAAGTTGTAGTATGCAGACAATGTGGCCAACAGGTACACTCTAAGCAAGAAGTTCAGAAAAGGATAGGGGAATAGAATACAAACTTAAGGCAAACGGGATGAAGCTGAATACAGCTAAGACAGTTGTAATGGGAGCAAATGAGGGAAATCAGAAGAAGCTGAGAACTGAGATAGAAGGAAAAATAACGGACCAGATTAACAGTTTCAAGTATCTGTGAGGGGTGGTTGAGGAGAACGGAAGTCTGAATGAGGAGATCAAAGCCAGAATCAGAGCGACTGCAGCCAACTGGTGCAGAATATCAGGTGTATTATATGACAGAAGAATTCCAAAGAAGTTGAAAAGCAAGGTGGTGTGACCAGTACTACTGTATGGTACATAAACCTGGGCTGCAGAGGCACAGCAGTTGAGGAAGCTACAGGCAATGGAAATAAAAGTGCCTGAGATGGGTGGTAGGATGCACAATGTGGGACAGAGAAAGAAATAAGGCCTTAAGAGCAGAAACCAAAGTAGCTTCAAATGCAGAAAAGGTCAAAGAGAACAGATTACGGTGGTTTGGGCATGTGCAGAAAAGCAGAAGACAATGTGGTGAAAATTTTATTTATTTATTTATTTGTCTTTGTTTACTGGGAAAGTCCAATTGGGTAATACCCATTTTCAGCGGAGGCCTGGGGAGAAAAGCTCCATTTGCTTACATTGTATTATACTAAGTTCAAGTCAAACACAGGGTAGTTACATTTCTATTTACATTTATGCACAAGCAGTAGTTACATTTTTATTTACATTTATACACAAACAGTAGGTATATTTGGACATATACATTTTAAGATTCTACAGAGGCGGAAGTTACTAAAGAGAAACCACACTTGCAACTTAGTGGATTGTACAGGGAGTAGTTATGTATAAAAATGTTTTGTCATTTCAGTTAAGAGGTTGAGAATATTATGTTTAAGGAGAGTATTTGGATATTATTGTATGATGAAAAAGTTTTAACTCTGTGATGAGCGTGTACAGGACCAGGATTGGTGAAGATGTTGTTTAAGCAGCGGTTTAAAACTACTGAGTTTGTTGGAGAGTTTTATTTGCATGAGGATACTATTCCATAGTTTAGCAACCCATTCGGAGTAGAGCGAGTCTCCTGCAACATTATTTGACTTATTTGTAAGTAATGAGATCTTGTTACTAGAACAGAGGTCCCTTGCTAGACAGTAGGGTAGTAATAAATTTTGTAGTGCAGGATATTTTTCTGAATGATGAATGCCTTTGTGTGCTGTAGTCAGTTGTGAATATGTTAGACAGTTGTGCAGTTCAAGCCAGCTTAATTGCTTTAAACTAAGACAATGGTGGGTCCTATGAGGGAGACTGGTAGCAAATTTATCTACTTTATTGTAGCAAGAGGCAAGTTTCTTTCTTTGAGTATTGTTTAGTTTTGTTAGGATAGGAGAGGCATATAAGAGAGTCAGCAGTAAGAAGGTGGTGGCTAGAGTTTTTCTTGTAGTATCTGTAAATAATCCATTGATCCTATAAAGGGAGCCTAGTTCTGGTGTTTAGATTTAATGTGCAGTATATGGTGGTCATATTTCAAACTATTGTCTACTATATCACCTAGATGTTTACTGCAAGTTACAGTTTCAATGACGGTATTATTTGTTGACTTTATGGTAAGAACTGCTTTTGATTTTGGCAACTTTTTGAGATGAATAGCATTAACTTAGTTTTCTTGGGGGTGAGTAGGAGGTTTGACTCTTTGAGACAGGTTTCTACACAGAAGAAAGATTTTTTGGGTAATGTCTTGGAGCTTATTTATTGATGAGGCCACACATATTAATGTTTTTAACACCTTTATTATCACTTGTGACATAGGCACATTTACATTTATATAAAAGTAATCAAACTGTATTAACAAGTTAAAATTAACAAATATTATGCTTCACATATATTGCTATATATCACATAACCTAAGCAACATTAAATAAATTATTCAATTCCTACCCCCTTTTTTAAAACAAGAATCATCTTTATTAAACCATCACTTACGACATAAGCAATCATACATTTATATAAATGAAAATAAACCACACCAACACAATCCTTTTAAGCATTTTAAATCACAAACCATACTGACACACTCCCAGTCGCAAATATTATACATCTTATAATCTACCCAATTTATTCAGTCAAACATTACATAACTTATTTAAGTCCTGCCTTCCTTTAAACCTCATTCCTTCCCTGTATGTATTGTCCCACAATTCCCATTTTCTTCCTATGTTGCTTGGTTCTACCTTTTATAAAGATCTCAGTTCCAATTGTTTTTTTCTGTTACTGTATTCACTACTTCTATTATAGCTGGCTTAGATTTTGATTTAAATTTTATAGTAATTGCTTTTTTGGCAGCAACCATAATTAGAGATAGCAAGGCCTTACCATGTCTAGGCAATTCTGATTCTGTATCATAGCTCAGAAAAATTATCTCCCTTGTCACACCAGTCTGCCCAGCCAGCATTTCTGACAGTGCATCCCGCAGGGAATCCTTAAAGTCTGCCAACTCACTGCTCTCCCAGAAAATATGTTACAGATTACCTCTTTCTTCCCCTAGGCCACACATATTAATGTTGAGTCGTCTGCATACTGAACTAAATTAGCATGGTGAGTGGAGGTGTGGAGGTCATTAATAAATATATTAAATAGTAGAGGACCCAGGACAGAGCCCTGAGGGACACTTGTAGTAACTGGTTGAAAGGATGAGTAGGTTTTTTGCCATTTAATGGCTCGTTGCCTTCCAGATAGGTAACTAAGGAACCACAACAAGGAGTATTGTGAAAATCCTGTTGAGGAGAGTCAAACGAGCAGTTGCTGGTGCGAGACAGTATCAACTGCCTTTGACAAGTCTATAAACATTGTGGACACAAGTAGACCATTGTTTCTGTCAGTTTGCTATACTGATAAAATGTAGGAGAGCAGTAATGGTGCTGTCCTGGGGCCAAAAGCCATGTTGTGTTTCTGACAGCAGGTTATTTGAGGTTAGGTATTGCATAAGCAACATATGGATGCATTTCTTTAATAATTTGGAGAGGGTGACGGAACCTCTATTGGTCTGTAGTTATTAAAGTCTGTAGATGTGGCACATTTGCGCAGTGGTAAGATGTAGGATTTTTTCCACAGTGATATGACTTATCTTTCTGCTATGGGCCTGTTAATTAGTATGGACACAGGGAAGGCTATGACTTCAGCAGCCATTTTAGGTAGTCTGATGGTAGTTGGCCTACATCTACAGAAGTAGCTTTTAGTTTAAGGAGCAACTTCCTTACGAGTGAGACAGGTACTGGACTAAAACTGAAGAGCTGTAGGTGGTTTTGATTTGACAGGGGTAGAGTGAGGGGGCAGATATCTTAGTGCTTAAGAGAGATAATATTGATTGTGTACAGTAGGAATTAAACTGTGTTGGGATAGAGTCTGTTGTGTTGTCTGTTTTTGGAGACAGACTAGTGGTCTTGCCAAGGTGGAGTAGTTTATTTAGTGATAACCAAAAATGTTTTGGGTTGTTTATATGTTTGTCTTGTAGGTTGTTATAGTATGTTTGCTTATCCTGTTTGACATGGAGTTTTGCAAGGTTTCTAAGATGTCTAAATTGCTGGAGGGCATTTTGACTTCTATGTTTATATCAGTTTTTCCAAGCTTTATCCCTTTTTATCACAATTGTTTTTGTTTCCTTTGCCAGCCATGGTGTGGGTTTGGACTTTACTCTTTTATTACGTACTGGTGCTAGATTAAGGTCTGTAAGAATACGTTATAAAAGTGTTCTACAGCTATATCTAGTGGCATTGTTCTGAGTACATTCAAGTTATATTTTTTTAGTGCTTCATTGAAAATATCTTTGCTGAAGTTCGTTGTATTTCATAGTTGATTATAGATAATATGTTTATCTCGGTTATGGTGAGTTTTAAAAGCATATGTTGGTATGTTGTCACTTATGTTATCTAAGAGGCATCCTACTTTTGTCAGTTTTTCTGGTTTGCTTGTAAGAATCCAGTCTAATGTTGAGTGTCTCCCTGAAGTTTTATTGATTCTAGGAGGTGTGGTTATTAACTGTCTGAAATTGTACAAGTTTATGGATTCAGTGGGGGTAGTGGAATTTATGAGTTGCCAGTCTATATTTAAGTCTCCAAATATTATAGTTTCATGGTTAATTTGTTGGGATATCAAATACAGGATACTTTCAGCAGTATCAGTGTTATTCCCTGGTGGTATATAGATTGCTCTTAAACATATCTTTTCCTAGTGTTGATTTTTAGGAGTGTTATTAGTAGTTCAGCATTGTTAAATTTGGGTATTTCCTGTGGAAGTAAGGTAATGGTTAGGGAATTTTTATACATGATTGCTACACCACCTGCATGCTTGTTTTGTCTCCCATGCCTGAGTATATTGTATCTGGTGGGGGTGTCCTCATTGTCCTTTATTTCTTTTTTTAACCAGGATTCAGTAACTATGACTGCATCAGGAGTGTATGTGGCAAGATAAGCATGCATGTCATGGATTTTATTGGACATACTTCTTTTGTTCATATTTAGTAAGGTGAGTTTGGACTCTGTTTTTTTTTTGCTGAGGTGTATTAGGTGACTGGTTTATTTTGGGTTTGGAAGTGAAGGTTTCATTAACAGTGGCACCAGGACTGGGGTGAATATCTCCACTAATTTTGTGAATTGATATTTTATAGAGGGAAGAGTGTGGCTAATAATATTTTGGTCTTGGTTTGATATTTGATTGTAAATTTGGATGCTTAGTTTTAAGATATTTATAGAAAATCAGACTGCGGTTTGTTTTTAGAGATAGGGGGTTATGGAGAAGGACAGGCTGGGTAGATGCTGGTATTCATTGTCAGGATTGGTTGAAGTCCTAAATATTTGAAGGAGGTGGATCTGATAATTGGTGATAAAGGATAGTAGAGTGAAGAGAAATAGTAAAATAATCTGACTTAAAGGGCATCTTATTTAACTTGGTTTTAACTTTGTTGTAAAATAGGATAAAACATGTTTGGAGGGTAGTGGGTTGGTTGTAGAGATCTAATTTGATAGTTACAGGTGACAAGGATTAAGACAAATTGTGAGAGAGTCTTTGATGGTAAACTAGAGTGGATGTTACTATAGAGAGTCATTTGTACTGATTGTTTTCCTACTGGAGGGAACTGATGGCACTGGTCAGAGGAATGTGTGGGTGGTGCTATGGAATTATAAATGTAGTGCAAGATGGGGTGGGTGGGATTCGGGGGTTGGGAGGGGAGCTGAGTGAGCCCAAGTGTTAGCCAGAATGAAGCAGGTTGAAAACTTGTCAGGAGACAGAGAAAACAATCAATTACTTAACATAAACAACCACAAATCTGCTAAGAGATAAGTAAAAGGAACAATGCAGTTTAAAAGGCCTCTGTGCTAGTTGAAGAATGTCTTAGTTTTGTTGCTCTAGAACATAGTTTAGTAGGAGAGTTACTCCAATATCACCTTGACCTGACTAATGGTGATAACAGTAAAAAAAACTGGACTTGACTGTTTGAACAACAGTGCAATGTAAGGAGGTTTCTATGGACTTTGAAATGTAAAGTCCAAAAGCCTACCTCAATCACCAGAGACCAGCGAAACAATGAGAAAAAGTAAGCCAGTATGCAGCAGTTTAGCTCTGGAGAAATATTGGCTGAGAACTCAAAAGTGGTTACTCAAGAAGAGAAATAAACTTAAGTAATGGAGACAGTGGACTGCTAAAAACAATGAACTGAGCGCCGTTAAAGGAGAAAGTACCAATGGCACTGCTGTGGTCTAAGAAAATGGAGCTATTATAGTGGACACAATCTTTGTTTTAGACTGCCATAATATTTATAATTTACATAATAGTACAGCCCACAGGCTGGTATTTAAACTGTAAACTGTTACATACATATCTATTTGCTTGCAGGGGCACTTCTATAGAAAAATAAAAACACACTAAAGAGACAGCTGAGTGCACTGAATCGATGTTGACTATGCACAAACACTAGCTCAGTGATGAAATTGGTTTAGTAACTCTCTCAGGCAAGGAGAAAAAAGAAAGGAAGGGTAAGACCAAGGGTGATTTTCTTGAAGGCATGCAGTTCCACTAAAGACCGGAGAATATAAATAATAGGAGTAACAAGTCTAGAAGAAGAACAGAAAAAATATAAGAAGAAAAAGTTTGAGTGGTAAGAGTAAATGTCAGTGTCTATTAGGAAGGAGAGAGTAAAAGCTGACCAGCAGGATGTCAGTGGAGGAGGGTTTACAGATTATAATGCCATTGCTTACAAACTAGAACACTGAAGCACTTGTCTTCAGACTAGTCACTGTGCAGGCTGAAACATATGCAGAAGACTGGATGGCTATAACACTTACTTAAAGCACAAAGCCAGAGGTGGTACACAGTTTGTCCTAATTAAATGGCGGTTGGATTGAATAGACTCAAACTGCCTATTTGGATGAGACTGTTGTATGTATATTTAAGTTTCCAGTGTACTTAAAGCACAAGGCCAGAGATGGAACACAGTTTGTCCTAATTAAATGGGGGTTGGATTGAATGGCCTCAGACTCCCTATTTGGATGAGACTGCCATGTGTGTATTTAAGTTTCCAATGAACTTAAAGAACAAGGCCAGAGGTGGAACACAGTTTGTCCTAATTAAATTGTGGTTGGATTGAATAGACTCAAGACTGCCTATTTGGATGAGACTGTTGTGTGTATATTTAAGTCTCCAGTGAACCCTGTAACTCCCTTGCACCCTGCTACAAAGGGAAGGAGGGAAAGGAAAAAGATATGGGACATACAGAAAGAAGCCAAGAGGAAATAAGGGCATCCAGTAAAAAGGTGGTTGGACTGTGTGACAGAAGACCTGTGACAGTCATGAATGTAGAAGATGGCAAGAGAATGGCACTGAATGTAGAGATGATGACAGTTGACAAAACACCCTGACCCAATGTAAAAATGGGAAAAGGGGACTGATGATGATGATGAACTGAAGCTCCAACTTGGTTGCAGGCTCAAACGGTGGTTGATTCACTGCTTGAACCAGAATAGTAAAGTCCCAAGGAGAGTCAGATCTCTAAGAGGAGGCCTGAGAAGAAAGGCACCCCTCAGAAAGACCTTAGATAATTTGAGAGAAGCAATGAGGAAATTATTTTCTCTAATGTGGAAACTGGAAATAGCTGATAATTGGTCTTTGACAGTGGAATAGCTGACACTATTATGACAAAAAGACAGGCTACAGAGTCGAAAACTGCCAGAGGAGGTGTCAAAAAAGGGTCTAGGTTTATATCCAGAGCCCAAACAGAGAACCTTTTCCATTTGCTTTTGTAAATCTTCCTAGCAGAAGGACTCTGAGGATCACCATGACCTTTCTGTCTGGTGCTTTCTGAGGAAAGTTTAGGATGAGAGGTGTCAGAGCAAAAACACAAAGGAGACTGTGAGGCCTACAGAGGGATCAGGGCAAAGAAGCTGCTGCATTTGGTGTTTTGGGAAGAAGCAGAAAGATCACAGCACAGTTGGCCCCAGCAGCAAAAAAGTGACTGGAAAATATTGTCCATTGCCAAATCCTCATGGCTTCTTGATATAATGGATTAAGACCGGGTTCTCCCTTGCTTGTTGTTGTACCAGACTCAGTAGTCATGTTCTCAGACTGGATAGACATCAGTCCTTGAGAGAGGGAGTCTTAAAAGGCCTGCAATGGTAGGTGTGCCCGCATCTCTAGACTCTTGATATGGTGATTGGCCTCTGGAGGGGACCATGTGCCTTGGACCTTTACTCTGTATTGTCCACCCCCTCACACAAATAGGAAGTCACTCATGGTCACAGTAACTTTGGACTGGGGAAAGAGAAATGGGCAATCTTGTAATACCACAGGGGATTTGAGCCACCAGCAGATGCAAGTTCTGCAAATGTTCATCAGACATACTGGGAAAGACATTGGTTTTCATCTGGTGGACCAATGTACTGCTAGGGTCCACGGCAGTACTCTCATGTGACATCTGGTGAGAGGGGCTAAGGTGATGGACACTGCTATTGAACCTACTAAATGAAAGACCATTCTCACTGTTGGTTATTGGGATGAAATAATGATTTAATCATGATTGTGAAATGTTGATAATCTTCTCTGTAAAGTTTTGCTGTCTGATGAATTGTGTTCAGTTGTGCTCTTGTGAACTCTTATTTGTAAAGGACAAAATTTGGACTTGTCCTGATTGTGATGCCCAACATCAAACAAGTTTGGAGCAAGGAGTTTCCTGTTTGGGTAAGCAGATTCCTAGCAGCGGCAGACGTTAGAAAGTCAACCAGATAGGGGAACACACAGAACTCTTGCAGTCTGAGGTATGCTGCCATCACTGCTATACATTTGGTGAACACCCAGGGGGCTATCATGAGGCCAAAGGGCAGGGCTCTGAGTTGGAAATGAATGGTTCTCAGTTGGAGAAACCTTCTGGATCACATGTCCATCTTGATATAGTAGAATGCATTCTGAAGGTCTGTGGAGCAGCACATCCAATCATTCACTCTCAGAAGTTGGAGAATGAATTGAACCATGACCATATGGAACTTTGATTGTTTGATGTACTGACTGAGGTGGTTGAGGTCTAAGATTGTCCTGAGGTCCCCAGTCTTTTTTGCTGCCAAAAAGAATCCTGAATAAGTTCCAGATCCTAGTTGGTCTGGTGGGACCTCTTATATGAATTGCTTGTTTAGCAGCTTTTGAACTTCTTGGAGTGCTGCTAGTCTTTGAGAGGGTGGAACATTTGGAAACATTTTTGAATTTAGGGGAAAGGACAAAAAGGGAGTGTAATAGCCTCTGGGCTGCATCCATCTGCCACTTGTGATGGACATCCAGACTTTTGAATGCAGGAATAGGCACCTCCCAAATGCCTCCAGAGAATGGCAGTTAGGCAACCCTTCAACAGCATTAATAAGACCACTAGTGAAGGGACCATTAAAGCCTTGGTTCTGTGGTCCACCTCTGCCTTGTGGATAATATCCACTATTAGAACTCCCCCCTCTGCCCCAAGGGCATCTATCTCCAGAAGTATCAGGAGAGAACCCATGGGATTTATGGAACCATAGTTTCTTACTCCCTTTCTGGATCCTAGAGAAAGATCTCTAAGAGAGTAGAGAACTGTATTCCAACAGCATAAATGGAGTTTCCATCTTGCTCACTTCTTGTTATGCTGTCTTTCACTTAAAGCCCAAAGAGTGTTGAGCCATCAAATGGGGTATTAATAAAAATATCTTGAAGTGCTCTGCAAAACCACACAAGCAGATCTAGGCATGTCTTCTAATGGTAATGTCCATACCTGTGGTTGTTGAAGCTCCTTCCGTAGCATTAGAGATAAGATGCATTGAGACACTGGACAATGACTATAGGGTGGCTAACTGAGAGTCCAAGGTTTTCTTGTCTTCTACAGATGTAGACCAAGACAGGGATTTGGAGATTTCCTTGGTCAACTCCCTCTAAAATCTAGAGATGTGTGCCAAGTAGTTCAGCACCTTCAAAGTGAAGGTAGCTGAACAGTAAGTCTAATGCCTAAATGTGTCCAGTGCCCCTGACTCCGTTAGGAGTATGGTCAGAAGAGTTTTCCTCTGCAAGCTCTTTCTTGGTAGCTGCCACAACTACTATGGAATCTACAGCAGGACCCTTGTTCCAAAGCTGTCAATCTTTTGGAAAGGCCAAGTGCTTGTCTGGCTTGCGGGGAATTGGTTCAGCCATGTTCAGGTCCTTCCAAGCCCCATTAGATGCACCATCTCATCTGTGGGGGGACCATCCAAGATGTAGCTGAGCCAGGCCTGAAGGCATCGGCAAGCACTTACTCCTCTTGGAAGGAGGTATCGGAGGACCACCCATCCTTCTGTCTCAGAAGTTTGAGAATTTCCCCAAATGAGACATCCTCCAGAAGGATATGGGTGAGCACTCCCCATCACCAAAATCTATATCTTTCATAACAGACTTCTGGAGGGAGTCTATGTCTCCCCTTTTACACATATGCTTCTAAGGAGACTCCCAGATGGGATGTTCCAGAGAAGACTTGGAAGTTCCTTACAGGGATTGGCTCAAGATTCAGTGGGTCTGACTGTCCCATGTGCACCAGATAAGAAGGATCAGGACCCAGGAGTATTCTTTGAGGGACGGGCAGAGCTGAGCTAGAAACAGTAGTCCATATCTCCACTCAGGAGAGTGCTCTATTGACAGCCTCAAATGCCGAAGCCAAAGGAGATCTCAAGATCTGAATAACAGGGGCTGAAGTTACCTCACAAGGCAAACCCCTGAACTCTACTTGGCTCAGATCCAATACTGACGCCAATGTTCAGATATTCAGTGCTGAGGCTTTCAGAGGAAGGGATGGCTTCGAAACCTTCACAGTCTAACCTTTCCCCCAGATCTGGTGCCGAAGCTTTGGCTCCAGGATCCTTCTCCTTCAACAATATTGGAGTTGTATGGGTCAGAGATGCTGTTTGAGTAGAAGATAGCCAGATCTTTGGGTCTGAGGTGAACAAGCTCTGAGAAGTGCTCGGATCTGTAACTCCTGAATCTGAAAAATAGATCAGGATAGGAGCTACTATGGGATGAGGAGAAGGAACATAACTCCCAGGTCCAGTGGCAGCTGGATCCAGGAGAACCCCAAACTGAATTTGGGTTCTGACAAAATTCTTCATCATGTAGTTCACATCAGCTTTGGAAAAGCTACTGGCTGACCAAACTGACTGCAGGGAGGAAGCAGTGGAAGGAAGTCTGGATGAGTGATGGCTGTTCCTCTCTTGAAGAAAATGTGATCAAAACTGAGGAGAAACTGGCTCTAGCTAAAAACATGGCTCCGGGATAGGGGTAGTCTTGGATCCAATCAGGATGAGCTTGGAGAAAAGCATTGGCTCCAAAGTATTGGATGATACAGTATCCAAAGCCATTGATGCCAGAGAGGACGAAGAAGGATCTGGAGAGTGTTTCCTAGACTCTTTAGTCTTCTCCTTAATGATTTTGTCCTCTTTTGATTTTTTTGCAGACTTTTTAGAGGAAGGGGAAGTTTCATTACCAGTATGCCGAGACTTGGAGGTTTCTCCCGCAAGGCATGGAGAAGTCTCTTAAGGATTAGTTTATTTTCCTCTCTACTGGCTACCAAAGGCGGTGCATATATCAAATTGTTCACTCTCTGCAATCACATTGGGCATTTATGAATCCCATGGTCAGTTTATTTCCACTTCTTCCATATATAGCCTTGTGCTTCAGTTTGTAATTTAAGGCTGGGGTAAGTTATGGAAAGTCAGACCTATGTACACTTCTGGCAAAAGAAAGAAAGAAAAGGTAATGAATATTAAGAAGAATGCTATCATCCAATTCCATATGGTGAAGATAGATGCAAAAAATTTACTGAGGACCACTGATGCTCCTCTGTCTTCTGTCAGATTCCTCCCAAGCTTCTTTAACTTGATAATCATTTAAGATTCTATATTTGTTTCCTTTCTGCTTTGTACTTAAAAGATCCCTTTTTCTCTTTTTTATCCAGTCTCTCAGCCGCCTCTACACTCTTGTCTTTCTTTTCCTTTCTTTGTTGCCTTTTTTCTTACTTCTTCATATTGCTGTCTTTCACTGCTCCCCTTTGGTTCTGTGTTTGTATACATTTTCCTTTCAGCTTGCATCTTCCCTTACTTCCCTGTTCAGACAAGGTAACATTCTCTTTTTCATTCCCTTGTTCTTGTTTCGCTTTCCTAGCCTTTCTCCAATTCATTCTCTTTGCTCTTTTTTTTTTTTTTTAACATTTATATGCTTTTTGCTCCTGAGCCTCCTGACCACTGAGCCTCCCCCATCAGACTCACTCCTATTCATTCCATAATGTCGAGGAACCCCCTGATCAACTAGGCTAAGAGCCATTTTGGGGGGTCCTGACATTCAGGTAACCATGAGGGCTGCTTGTGTCCTTCCTAGCAATCGGGCAATGAAGGCATTTTAACTTATTTGCCTAAGCACTCCCCTGGGTGGGGTATGGGTGCTGGGTATGCAACTTGCATCCCCTCAGGGGGCCACAATGCCTTCTCTTACACAAGTGCATGCTTTTGTGCACTTGCTTAATAAAAACTACCCCCCACTGGTGGTTTGGTGCACCACATGCCTGCCCCAATGTCACATGCCTGCCTCCCTCTTTTATCCAAAGGACTGTTACAGTTCATAATCATCTCTGCTCCACAGCTGCCAGCTTCATCAAGTGCCTAAGATGCTACTTGAACTTGGATCACCTGGGTCATTGTCAGGGCTTTATCCCTCCATGTTACTGGACCTGGCTCCTTGTTTGTATCCTCTCTCAGTTTTCACTCCCATTGTTGTTCTACCCTCACTTTTTTCTCCTCGTGTCCTTTTCTGTCATGCACTCAGCATTCCACAGCCTGCTATCCAGTAGCAGTATCATCAGGTGGATTATAGTTGTCTAGCCACCAGGCCTCCCTGTGCTGGTGTGCTTCTTAAACAGCAGGTTTTCCCTATGTCCACTATTAGTACTTTCATTTTATGGGCTTCTCTACTGGCCCTGGCTTCCCTCTTTCATTTATTAGTTCGCATTTGACCGTAATACACAGCCTCCCACTCCCTCAGCTGTCCTATCCTCTTTCTCTCACCAGAGCATCTTACACACAGGGCGTTTTACATTTCATTCTGACTTCCGATTTGTACATGTTTCTGTTATCCCATTGAGGTCTGCAGCTTCTTTCATAACATCACCTGTAGCTTACCTGTATTTTGGTTTGGCTCATTATCTTGTACTGGAGTACCTTCCCCACACACATTATGTTGCGTTCTTTTTTGCACTATTATCTTTTCTTACTCAGCTCTCCTTCTGCTTAGGTCTTCTCTTTTTCATTCTATTATCAAGAGTACTCAACTTAGAGCTGATAATCTAATGTTGACATCCTTATCAAACCCTTAATTAAAAATAATGCTGAAGCCATGCAAAACAACAGAAAGGTTAAACTGGAGAAATTCTCTAAAATTAGTACAACAGCAAAAGTAAACACACAGATAAATTCGTCATTTAACAGCTTTACCTCATCAAAGTTATCTTCTGAGGTTACTTCTGAACATAGTTCATTTGAGTAACGCAATTAATTATTAATTTCTGTTTCTCTGAGCATTACTTTGTCTGCTTCATATCACTGATAGCTAACAGCATATGTGCATGTCATTGCAGGCCAACTAGAAAAGATCTTCTAATGACCTTTTATTTCTTGCTAAACGGAAAAATGAGACGTGACTTTAAGAGTGAGTCACAGGATAATATCGCATGGATCATATGACATTTCTGGTCTGGTGTGTGTGTGTGTGTGTGTGTGTGTGTGTGTGTGTGTGTGTGTGTGTGTGTGTGTGAAACAGAGAATGTGTGTAGCTCTGTGCAGTATTTTTCAGATCAGTTTGCTATTTAGGAGGTGGAAACAAGTACAACGTCAAATCAGTCTGAAGAGCAAAAAGATTACTCAGTATGTCGAGTCACCATATGCAAATGCAACTTCCCTTTTTGTGTGGAGGTGCGGTGCCATAACTTACAAATGAGAAAGCCACATCACGCACGCACATCTTGAAAGACTGGCTGTCTTCCAAGTGAGAAAAACCTGCATATTATGATTACAACTTAGACTGTTTTGTAGTTAGTTGATACATATTCAGTTCACTAACTGCAGCATTTGAACACACTGTATCCAGATATGAAATCTCAGTTTGTATTCAGCAGCTGGCCCCTGTGCTGCAGTGTACAGTCATAATATCATTAGCACCTTTTTACGTACTCATTTAACATTTCACAACAAGGACTATACAAAGAGCTTGTAACAGCTTGTTTCCGGATATACCCTGGAGGGATGACTGAAGAAGATACTGTGTACAGTAATAGAAAGCAAGTAAAAATATTATATCCTGGCAGTGTGCAGGTTCTCATATTTACACTGCTTGTGCGTCTTCTCTAAATTTTAATTATAACTGCCACTGCCCATGCTGGTTTCTGACACATTCATTTTTTTTACATTTTTGTAATTTATAGGGTTATAGGTTTCATCATGTCTGTTGTAAACTATGTGAAAAAATAAAACACATTTAGAAGCATCTATGTCTCATTGGATAATGAATATTTGCCAAAAACCAAATGAAATACAACAGATACAGTTCAGTAGTCATAAAATAAATGTGATTAACTGCAAGCAATAAAAAGACAGCAAAATAAAAGATGACACTTGGTCACAGTCTCATACAGAGTATTCAGATGTGACATTTTAGAATTAAATACAAAGTAAACTGCAAAAATTTATGAAGAATTAGTCAGTCTTGGGGTCACAACTACAGACTACTAGAGTCTAGCTATGAAGTGTCTATAAAACTGAAACCTGAGGAATCCAATAGTAGAAGATAAAGTCATACAAGTCAGCATTATGATAGCTGCTCTAACAGCAGTCCTATGCCTCCATCATTTACCCAGGTCCAAAGAAAACAGGACATAATTCCTTGACATATAGAATTCACAAGACAGATACCATGTTGTGTGGAAGATCTTCTTTTGCTTTGTTTCTTTATTTCTGAAAGTTTGCACAAACTAAGACTGAATGTGCTGCTGAATTTCAGTATTTCAAGCAATCCACAAATGCTGGATTAAGAATATTCGATGTTTGGGGGTTTCGACATTTTCGTGTCGATTATTATGCTGTCGACAGTTTGAGTTTTCGACAGCGTAATATAAATGCGGTAGATATTGGTAGTATAAATGGGTACAAGAATACAAACAAGTTACATAAAGGCTTACATATAATTTGCATTAAGCATAGCTTACATATGTAGCTGGGATTCAGAAACATCTATGATATCACTAAAACAACTGTGGACATGCTGTGGTGAGTAATGTGGCCCGAAAGCAATTATCAATTAAGTATAAGTAATCTAGTAGTCCTAGTTTAAAAAAAAATCTACTCAAGAAAACTACAGGTTTAAAGAGTGATTCCCACAACAGTGGCCAAGAATATCACATAGACAAGTAGCAAGTGAGTAATAGTAGATCTTTGGCCAAGTGTGGGGTGTGTGCTATATTACCATGCTACAATAGCTGTCCCATTAATGGCTATGTATGGTGTTATTGCTTTAAATGGACAGGAAATGGATTCCTAAATGCTTTATACCATGCATGGGTCCCCTCAAATTATCTATGGTATGATTCAAGTTATTCTCATTAGGGGTAATATGTAACTTTTGATCATGGGATGGGTAAGGCCATGGTGTAATAAAATAAGACAGGTTAATTCAAGAAGAAAAAGGAAAATTGGATAGGCTTAAAATTGTCCACAAAGGCAGCTAGCCTAATACTTACCTATGAACCTATAGACTGACCAGCAGGATAGAGTCACAGGAAATTTGGCCATCGGGTAAAAACATATGACTGTGTTGTATTGCTGAAGGCATGGAAGGAAATCATTTTGAAGACCTAGTAATATGCTTTTTAGTGGAAAGGATCACTTTACCAAGGGACTAAATCATAATTGAAAGAGCCCATAAGACTGTATGAGCACTGGGCAACAATCGGCCCCCAAGACATACAACTGTCAGGTTTGAGACCATTAAAAGGAAGGGACAGATTCTTACAAAGCTCTGGAAGCCTGGTTCAAAGTGGATGTGTGGGTTGACAAGGGTACTTATTGGCCAAGATTACTTGCTGGAAATGAGAAGGAATAGAACAGCTTTCCTTCCAGCAAAGCAATAAGGATGGCCAAACACAAAAGAAAGCTATTAAAATTACTGTACCCTGTGACATGCAAGATTTCTTTCTATAGAGCTATTAAAACAACCCAGGACCTGAAGGAAGCATTAATCTGGTTGATGGAAGCAGGGCAGCAAAAGGAATTAGATGTTTTGGTGCAAATAACTGTCAAGACTACTGTAGACTTAGCACATACGCAAGAAGGGAATAAGGAAGGTACCGTATTTGAGTGTTACCAGATACTGAATGAAGGAAAGGAACAGTGTCCTTGGCAGAACTGTTAGGAGCAGAGAGAGATCTAACCAAATAAAGGAGACTTAAAGGATGAATGTGATAGAATCGACAAGATCTGTATATTGACCTAGTTGTTAACTTCAAATCAGAACAGGTAGTACCGGTAAGGTCTTTGCTACTGTAGTGCAAATGTGTTTTCAAATCCCATCATTACTTAAAAAGCAATTTTATAATACATTCAAATGGTCAGAGTTACATGTCCTGTGACACAGAATAAGTTGGTACAGCTATCGAGACTTGTATTGTGTGCTCATTATTGCTTACCATTTTGTAAGCTCAGACTAAATTCTTTATAACAATTGCAGTCATATTATTTTTTGTCGGTCTCTGCTTCAGATTGCAGAAAGGCTAGAAAGCTTCTATTTGTAATAGTACAAATTCCAAGACCAAGGGCAATTAGATGTAGAGAAAATAATGTACAGTGACACCTGATGTTTTAATGCAACTATTCTAGTATCACCAAATGCATGTTTTATACAAGGCTATCTGTTTAATATCCCCTACAAGTAATGTTTACTTGTAATTTACACATTAGTGCTGAAATGCGAGTTTCTTGATTTCTTTGATAAGTGTACATGCATATTTATGTAACCTGTAACTTGCCTTAGATGCCATTTCAGGGTTTCTGCAAGGCCAAATGTGTCATATATTGTTTTACTAAACATGCACCTCTAGACTGTATCACATATTTGTTATTTTAGATAAAACCTGTCTAAGACAACTGTTTTAAACGTTAAGATCTTTTGATATAAAAAATTATTTTCATTTCTTACAAAAGTTATGAATAACCAATTAAAATTGTGTCATCTTTGTGATACTCAGAAAATCTTAAGATAACATAAGGCCAGCCTGTTACAATTGGCCATAAAAGGTCAAAGGTTCAGACTGCTTATGTGTTCTTTCAGATAGTATGACAGTTCTGGAATAATGCTTCCTATTTGCAAATAGGAAAACAGAATTGTTGGTCATTAGAAAATTAAAATGTCATCTTTTTTTATAATGTCAGAGTGTTACTTCTTAATATTATCGTTTCTATGACACTACAGATGGATATGGACCACATAAGACCACGTGGTACTTAATGGGGGGTGGGGGTGGGGGGTGGCAAAATCTTTTGTTTTTTACTTGAACTGTCAGTAACTGTGAAGAAATTGTAAGTAGCAAGGGCTTATATTTGAGATAGATGGGTATACCGGTGGTGTGAGGGACCTTAATGAAGTGCACTTTGTTTACTTTTAAGGTAACTTTTGTGAAGCCTTTACAGGAGACTAATAGGGTCAATGAATGCCCGCACCATGGAAAGACACATTAAACAATTGCATATAAGTTCTGACTGTCATAAATTAAGGTTTTGTTTTTATAAAATGATTTCACATGTTACAGATTGCACTAGTAGATGAATAGGGGGAAAGATTATGGAATGAGGGTGGGAGGACTTCCAGAAGAGGTAAAGGTACAAATATGTATTAATTGCATGGGACATAAATGGCCAAACTACACCTGTGAAAACGGAGAGGGCTATTGCAGCACTGAAAAAGGAAAGGACCAATGTAGTGATTTTTACTGAGACACATTTGACATCAGAGGAGCAGGTAAAGCTGGGACAGAAAGGTTATGCATTACAGGTGGAGTTCAGTATACCAGGCTGCTAGTTGTCAAGGGATGGTGCTGTTAATGGATAAGAACTTGCAATTTAAAACACTAGGATCATTAGAAGATAGAGGTAGACATGCAAGGGAGAAAGGATTTATCTGGGACAACTAATAAAGACAGTAGGTATTTCTCTTCCTACTAGGTATGAGGAGCATAAAGTGAAAGGAATTAAACAGAAATTATGTGGTTTGCAGAGGGAATATTAATAATGCAAGATTTGGAAACAGATACACTCTTCTGAGTCTATACACATGCAGTTCCAATACAGCAAACTAAGACAGAAAAATATGCAAAGGAAATTTTAATTAATTTAGGTCTACTGGCCATTTGGCCATCAAGTAAGAAGACAGGTGGGGATAGGGGATTTACCTTCTATTCTAAGAAGTACAACACGTGGTCATGCATCAACAAAGGTCTTATTACGAAACGGTATGTAGAACAAATGAAGAGAGTAGTTATGGTACCGATCAGGATTTCTGGCCATGCTCCCTTAAAGGTAATATTGGTGGGTAATAAGAAGATGATCATTCAAAGACATTGGCATTTTCTCACTTACAAGTTATATTGAAGAGACCATAAAAACTGGTCCGTGAGAATAATAAGAAGTAAATTAGGAGCCTTCAAAGTGATGACACCCAACAAATGGGAGAGGTGAAAAAATATGCTAGGACGTTATGACTATTGAAAAGGGAACAATGAGCTGGGGGGGGGGGTGTTCAAACATATTAGGCAGTTGCACCTGAAGGGGAAAAATGTAAGCATAGAAGAGCAGAGGGAATCAGGGAAACTAAAATGAAAAGTCAAACAATCAGAAGACAGCAGTCTGTTGATGCAGTGAGAAACTATGCAAGCAGTGTATTTTTCGAACAGCCCTAACATGTTAAGTGCACCAGCGATTCGATTAAGGCAACAACAGCATGGGCAGGTGGTCTATAGTCTTAAGAAATAAGATACGGGTAGCACAGAACGACAGGGTTAAAATGTCTTAGGGATTTTAGTGGAATGTTATGCTAAACTATATAGGATAGGGAAGGATCAAATGGAACAGCAAGAAGAGATAAAGCATCTGCTGGGCTCACTAACACTGAAAACCTTTGCAGAAGAGGAGGTGGCTGAATTAGGAAAGGAGATTACATTTTAAAAGTTGGAGAAGTATTTATTAAACAAACAGACAAGGAAAAAAAATCCAGCTATAGATGGAATACCAGCAGAACTAAGGAAAGTGATGGAGACAAAGATAATTTATATTTGGAGGGATTTGTTCACTGAAGTGATAGATAAGGAAAGTGTACCTGACTTGTCAAAAAAAGAAATTATATGCCCCATCTATAAAGAAGGCAAAGACCCCCAGCTAGCATCAACATATTACCAGATTTTCATTTTAAACCATAATTATAAGATGTTTATGAGGATACTGGTGGTTAGGATGAATATGATAGTCTCCTGACTGATGTCACTAGATCAAATGAACTTTGTTGGGGGGAAGGTGAGCAGCAGATAACATTTTATGGGCTTTGTTAACTCTTAAGGATGTAGAGGTAAAAAGGAGTCCACTGGCCATTGTATGCCTGGATGCAGAGAAAGCATTTGATAAGGCTGAGTAGGTTAACTGTTTGGGGACTTGGAAAACATGAACTTCCCTAAGGTAATGATTGATCTGTTGCAAGAGGTTTACTCAGGTGCTCACGCATAAGTGAAAGTTCAAGACTAATTTTCAGAGAAGTTATAGTCATTCAGAGGGAACCAGACAGGTTGTCCACCTATCTCTGCACCTTTTTGCACTGTATATTGAACAACTTGGATAGCTAATAAGAACATTTCAAATTCATAGGTATTAATGTGAATCTTTAAATTTAATGCTATAATGATTGTAATATTGAACCCTAGGGAAGATCTCTCTAAATTATAGGACTTAATGACTAAGTCTGGCCAAATATCAGGATATAAGCTCAATACCACAAAAACACAAGCAGTGTTTGTGAACCTTAGACAAAAGCAAAAGTTGACAGTTCAATACCCAGGCATTTGGGAAGATGATGCTATTGGATACTTGGGAGTGTGGTTAGTAGGCAGTCTGGAACTTTCTAGGAAAGAAACAAGTCAAAGAGTCTTAGAAAAGATTAGAAGAAACCTGAGTGAATGGAAGGTACTTAATTAAGACTTAGACAAGAAGATCCAGATATTTCAATGGTATGTTCTCTATGCTGAGCAAGTCTTTTGGCAATTATTGGAACCCAAGGAGATAAAGAAAACTGGGAAGTAGATGAAAGAATATATATATGGCAAGGGGGAGGAATGAGAGTGGAATGGGACAAGATGTAACTACCTAGATGTATGGGATGATTGGGCATCTCACACCTGAGACTTTATGTTGGTGCACTGCCTTTGTCTATAGTAGTGCGTTTACAAGACAATAACAATCAAGCAAGGCGGAAGCAGATAGTGTTGGTTATAGAGGATGTGCTTCACCATGGAGCATTAGTTCAAATGATATGGGGAAAGAGAGAAAAAGTTTATGATCCCCCAATCCTAGGTAGACTGGATAAGGAATTGCAGAATATAATGGCATACCAAGAACTTAGTGGCTGGAGAGAGGATGTTCTCCAGACAGGTGAAACTAGGACTGACACAGAGAAAAATTCTCAGGCTGGCATGGGTGAAAATGGGTAATAAGCCATGTTACTGGGATCTGTTATTGAATAAAGAAGGGATCTTAGATTGGAATACAATTATAACTGAAAATATACAATTAAAATATTAAGGTTTGGTAACTCGGATGAACAAGGCTAATTGGTGTAAGATCCCAAGGAAATCCTAGCCTTCTTTTACTGAATGGTTGGAGTCTAGAGCCAATTTAAATAAGGGTTGAGGCCTTATTCTAAGGGTGGTCAATACTCTGGCATATCTGAAAAAGGGATTACTACAGAAAATGTAAGAAAGATAGAAAATGTTTTGGGCAGAGAACTTCCAGACAGACTCTGTGAGAAGATGATTTGGTTACCAAAAGTGGCCACAATAGCTAGGAAGTGTAGAATGTTATAGTGAAAATATCAGCATAGATATCTAAGATTTTTCCAGGGAGCAGCTTGGATTATTGGAGATATAAAAGGAAGATGGAGGGAACATATATTTTGGAGTTATGGCAGGAGAGACTGATTTCAAAGAGAGTTAGAAGGGGTAATCCAAGTACTAGTAGGACTAAACTCTCAACTCACAAGAATATTATACTTTATGGACACTGGTGAGAGTATAGACATTAGTAAGTAGATACAAAAAATATCAGTCTTATTAGCAAAGAAAGCAATAGCAATGAAATGGAAATATCAGGAACTACCAGAATTAGGGAAGTGTGTTTATGGTGGGGCAATGTTGGCTTAAGGTCATAGTACAAAGTACAGGGTTTGACTCTGATCTCTGGTTATTGGTTAAGCTCATAATAGTTTATACACTGCTAGCCTAGTATTTAACCTATAAATCTCATGGAGTGCTTAAAATAGGATGAGATTAGACATAGAAAGGAAGAAGTAAGGAACTTGCTGATTAAATGGAAAGTACAGAACAGTTAATTTCAGCATTATACAGGATGTGAAATGGAGTAAGATGTGGGAGAGGGGAGATAAAGACACTGTTCATGAAGCTTAATGTATCATGGGACCATATTAGCTGACATTTAAGAGGGGTAGGTGAAAATTGACAAGTGGGCACAATCCAATTTCATCTTAAATTTAGGTTGTAATTAGTTTATAATATAATTGGTGTTATTTTTTTCAAGTCTTGGCAGGTTCTATGTATTAGAGGATGATTGTGCATCTTGACCAGAAGATCTGTATTTAGGTAAATGAAAGAAAGCAATAGTAAAGGGTATGATTAAGAAGAGATCATCTGTTTTTCTTTTATTATTAATGTGAACTCAGATTTTTGGTTGTTTTGCAGGAGTTAAAAAGAGTATAATGGGATTCTAGTTATAAAGAAATTAAGTGAGCATTCACCCGAGTAATCAGTCATGTGCACCATGCATGGGAATTACTTTTTAGACTGTATGATTAAAAATTATTAATAAAGGCTTACTATAAGGAAAATATGACTACCTAAAACTGATCTTCTTTAAGAAATCATTCTTTGGGAATATGCTATATGATGGTGTGACAATGTGGGACGTTGCAGCCTGTGCCAGGCAGAGTGGAGCAATGCATGTGTGGCATATGCTGGAGTGGATGGCTGGAGTTTTGTAAAGGTTCTGTGTCATTTGACTATCACACTGGCTTATAAATAAGTTTGTGTCATTTGGCTGACACTCTGACTTGTACAGATGCTTGTGTTGGAAATGTATCAACAGTGTTATTATAACTGATTAAATGTTTATGTTCAAATAAAGAATTCTGTAAGCGAACAGTAGAAGTTTTTGAAATTGTTCTATCATTTTCAAATGCTGCAACAGATCTTAGCAAAGCTCTCAGTGTGTATTGTGCTAGAGTCAAGTGACAAATGTGATGTCATTCCATAACCATCACTGAGAGGATGGAACTCTCACAGCAGTTTGTTTTGTTTTGTTTTCTTTAGAACCTGATATAAAGATCAGTAACAGTTATCACAGTCAGTTAAGTTGAGATGAGTTGAGCTCAGTTAGTTGGAAGCTCATCACTTTGCCTTGTGGAAGTAACCATCTCAGCATCTAACCTTGCCTTGCTGTATTAATTAAGCTAGCTAGGGAACACTTATTATTTAGACAGTCAAGAAATACAGTGAGATTAGTTACGTAGTATTTGTCTGCATCTGTTTGAATCTGTCCAACTGTGTTTTATTTCTCCTGGGATTGAAACTCTGGTGTTTATTGTACTTAGATAATTAGTATTCTCATGTTTTCTACTTTATTATTTATTATTAAATATTTGCATACCTTTCATTGTGGCTGGTCTTTTAGATAATACTTTTAACATATTGAGAGTACCTGTGCTTATTTTATTGACACATTGGCCACTCCGAAAAATCCTGGCTGCTTTGGATAAAGTCTACCATTTATATTAGTATTAATTTTACTCAGTATAATTGGATACCCATGTAAGAGGCTGAGAGTAGTTGACTGGTGGCAGTGAGGTTACCTTTTAGTCTGAGTAGAAGGGGGCACAGCTAGTAAATCTGTGCCAGCCTTTCCCAGGAGTGTGTGTGTGCATGTGTGTGTGTGTGTGTGTGTGTGTGTGTGTGTGTGTGTGTGTGTGTGTGTGTGTGTGTGTGTGTGTATGTGTGTGTGAAAATCAAATACCCAGGTGTGGGTGTGTCAGCTACTTGGAACTGGGACACAGAGCTTCAAAGTGAGACTTGTTTGAGATCTGGAGAAACAGAGAGTCCAGTCCCAGGGTCTAGAGCAGATTCCCATTGTGCTCTTGGGGGACATTGTGCTTGATGCAGAGAGCTGCATTTGAAATACTGTGTAAATCCATTCCTGTTCTTGGTGACCTTCTCTCATTGGTGTCAGTGGTGAGGATTGAGGCTCCTTGATTACTGGCCCATTGTAAAGAGAGGCCATCACAGAAGGTACAAAAGTTGGGCATTCAGTTTCATTAATGGGTGAAAGAGGAAGAGATTTTTTTATTTTCTGGCAGTCCTATCAAAAAAGACATATATGATAAAAAATTGCTAGAGAAACCTTTGCTCTTGCTCAATGAAACTGCGCTGTTAATTCCAGCAGCACTTTTTATATGATATAAGCAAGCTCATTATTATTTGTAGTGTATCAGTGACAATAACTCCCCAGTTGAAGTCATCAACAGTATCAGCTTTTCTTAAAAATTCTTAAAATTACAGGCCCACCTCTGTTGTATATAATTTATTAGGTCTGGAACCATTTTTTTATTTATAAGACAGCCTGTAATTTTAAGAATATATTTAAAATCAGTCAAAATACTGACATTGATTTTAATGTAAATAAGCGTGGCACTACCTGTTGAGGACAATGTAGTCAATGTCCTTACATTTCTGAAGGTGAAACTCTAACTTTGGGCAATATTTTGAATTCTAATATACTTTTGCAAAAAAGAGAGCTGTTTATTTATTTATTTTATTTTTATTTTTTTTTTACATTTGTTGACCGGGTTAGTCTAACTGGATACATATCCATTTTCAGCAGAGACCCGGGGAGAAAAGCTCCACACTAAAAACAACACATAGACTTACATCCAGATAAATTCTTAATAAACATAATAGAGAGAGACACAAATTTACATACAAATAAATTCACAATTCCATGATATGTAAGTAAACAGAAATAAGGATACGTTAAGCAATAGAGAGGATTAAGATTATAAGCTCAGAGGAGAAGGATGAAATTTTTATCCCACAAATCGACTCTAGTAATTATGAGGTGAAGGCAGTCCAAGAGGAACTAGAATCCTTTAAACGTACAGAGATAAAGGCTTGGTGATTAGAGGAGATATGATTGTAGGGATCTAGAGCAATGAGAAGAGAGAGAGGCCATTAGGTAATAGCATGTGGGTGGTATGCGACTTTTAGGATTAGTCAGGATTGGCACAAGGACATAGCCAATGTGCCTTAAAGAATAATTTAAGATTAGTTTTGAAATGGCTGAGAGAGGTAGTTAGTCTTAGGTTATTAGGAAGGGAATTCCAAAGCTTTCCAATGGAATTGGCATAAAGAGCATCACCACCCGAATTATTAGATTTTGTAGTTTGTACCAGGACACTACTTGAAGATCGAAGGCAGTTGAGATTGGAGTAGGGGGTCAGGAGTTTATTCAGTGAGGGGGTTTTATCGGGTTCCTTAATTATTTTAAATGCTTCAGTAAGTTGGTAAAGTTTGAGAAGGTTGGGCAGTTCTAACCAGTCAAGTTTCTTTAGGTTAAGGCAGTGATGAGTACGGTAAGGTACTCCTTTTACAAATTTGGCAATATGGTTATAAGCAACAGAGAGTTTATTAAGCTCACTTTTATTGAGGAAGGATAGTACTGGAGAGGCATACAATAGGGTGGAGAGAAGGTGTGTACGTGCAATGGTTAGTTTGGTATTAGGAGTTAGAAAGTTCTTAATTCTGTACATGGAACCGAGTTTCTTGTTTACTGTCTTAATGGTTTGACTAATGTGCATATCAAATTTGAGCTTGTGATCAATAGTAACACCTAGTAGTTTGGTGTTGGTGACAGGCTCGATAATGGTGCCGTTAGTGGATTGAACGTGAAAGGTCCTATTATTAGAATGTGGAGGGTGTTGCCCTAAGGGAGTTGCTAAGGTGGGGAAAATTAGTAGTAACTTAGTTTTTATTGGATTTAGGATGAGTTTCCGTTCAGAGAACCATTTTTCAACTGCAGCAAAACAGTGTTGGGTGACTACTTGGAGATTATGGAGAGAAACATCAGAGCAGATCAGGGTAGAGTCATCTGCATATTGAATGCAGGTGGCTTTGGGGATGACTGAATGGAGATCATTTATGAATACGGAGAAAAGAAGGGGACCAAGTATAGAGCCTTGGGGAACTCCTATGGTGTTAGGTAGCAAGTGAGATAGCTTGCTTTGCCACTGGACTGCTTGTTGTCTACCAGAAAGGTAAGCATTAAACCAGCTTAGGGCTAAGTTATCGAGGTGAAGGGTTTCGAGAGTGTGGAGCAATAGTTGGTGATTGACCATGTCAAAGGCTTTTGACAAGTCAAGAAAGAGAGCAGAAGTAATTAATTTGTTGTTACGGTTGCAGTTGACTGAATCAACAAAGGAAAGGAGAGCAGTGGTTGTACTATGATGGGGGCGAAAACCATGTTGAGTTTTGGACAAAAGATTGTTTAGGGTGAGATAGTGTAGGAGTTGCTTGTGAGCACACCTCTCCATAATTTTTGCCATTGGAGACAATATTGCTATAGGTCTATAGTTCGATGTTTCCGTGGAGGAGCCTCCCTTATGAAGTGGGATGACGTATGATATTTTCCAAATAGAGGGGATGGTGGCCTCTGTTATAGTTCTGTTAATCAAGATTGAGATGGGATAGGCTATAACATCTGATGCTATTTGTAGGTATTCAGCTGGGAGACGATCAGCCGATAGGGTGGATGGTTTAAGTTTCTTCAATAGGGTTCTAATATAGGAGGTGGATATTGGTTGAAGGTTAAAGGCGGGTAGAGATTTGCCAGTAGCATTGGTTAAGGAGGAGGAAGAAGTAGGTAACTGACTGGCTAGGGACTGAATGGTCTCGATGAAAAAAGAGTTAAACGTATTAGCTACTTCTTCAGGATCTTTACCAATAAGTTTCTCAGTGGTAGGGGTAGTTGATTTCCCAGAATAAAGGAGGTTATTAAAACCTGCCCAAAACTTCTTTGGGTTATTCTGGTGTTTATCCTGGAGGTGACAGAAATAGTTCTTTTTATCCCGGGTAATATCTGTTTTTGTAGAGTTTCTAAGCTGCTGAAATTTGATGCGATCTAGAGGTGCTTTAGTGGTTCGCCACTTATCCCAGGCCTGGTCTCTAAGCTTAATTTTTGATTTGGTTTCTTTGGTTAGCCAAGGTGCTATCCGGACCTTGGATCTGATGAGTCGGTTAGGTGCATGAGAGTCCAGTATATTTAGGAATGTGTCATTAAAGTATGTCACACTCTCATCTAGGGGAAGTGTTTTCAGCATGGACCAGTTACAGGATTTGAGTTCTGCTAGGAATTGTCCTGGGACAAATTTCTTCTTATTTCTAACAAGTCTATATATGGGAAGGTTTGTACACGTCGATTTATGTTTTATTATGAAAGTGACAAGGTGGTCACTGAGGTCATTGGGGAGGGTCCCAGTGGTATAATTAAGTGTATCTTTATTGGTAAGAATCCAGTCGATAGTGCTTTCTTTTTGTTGAGCATTTCCAATTCTTGTTGGAGATATAATGTTTTGGGAGAAGCCATGTAGGTTAATGGGCAGGGGATTCATCTGGTCAGAACACTGGGACCAGTCAATGTTAAAGTCGCCTAGTACAATGGTTTCTTGAGGGTAGTTTGTGGCTAACCAACTTAGAGTTAGCTCCAAGGTTTCTAGGTTTTTCCCAGGTGGGATGTAACCTACAATAAGATTGATACTTTTTTGGTTGTTTAGGCATATTTTTAGGGCAATTAATTCCATATTAGAGACCTTGGGAGGTTGTAATGGATTCGTAATGGTATTCAATGTGTTTCTAAACATTACAGCTATTCCACCGCCCTTTTATTTATCCGATCAACCCTAAGTATATTATACCCAGGTGGGAGAATTTCTTCATCCTTTGTGGATGGTTTGAGCCATGTTTCAGATAGACACATGATGTCTGGGAGATGTGTGGCTAACATAGCATGTAGATTATGAATCTTGTTATTTATACTTCTTAGATTAAGATGGAAGATGAGGAGGGAGCTAGAGGATCTTTGAGCTAACTTTGGGGTGACAGAGTCTAGGTTAATGGTTGGGCCTGGGTTGGGGTGTATATCACCATCGTTAGCAATACATTTTTTCAGATGGTCTATGAGTCTTAGCTGTTCAACCAAAGGGGTTATTTATATAGCAAGTGTTCAGGATGTTCTGTATTTTACATGGGTAAAATAGAACGGTGCCTACATAAAATAATTTATGTGCACCCTTATGATATTTTGAACAAAAATGAAAATAATTCACTATTTAAAAAACAGCTCCTGAAGAGGTGAATGGGAGATCAAATTGGAATTTAAGGAAGTGCTATGGTAGTTCAGGTTAAATGTGAACACTACCCCTGGTTTGAAGGAGTGTACATCAATTCCACCTTT
This sequence comes from Protopterus annectens, assembly GCF_019279795.1. NCBI lineage: Eukaryota > Metazoa > Chordata > Ceratodontiformes > Protopteridae > Protopterus > Protopterus annectens. Next base: position 448,672,752 of record NC_056743.1, read on the forward strand.
ACTTAAATTAACAGCTTTGAAATTTTAGTTTATAGCCATTGGTGTTGTTCTTAATAATATTTCATTTATTATGTTTAACATAATTTGACATATTTTGGATGGCGCAGTGGTGTTGTTGCCTCACAGCAAGAGGATCTCTGGTTTGATTCTTGGCTGGAGTGCCTTCTGTGTGGAGTCTGCATATCCTCCCTGCGTTCATGTGGGTTTCCTCCGGGTGCTCCGGTTTCCTCCCATGTTCAAAGACATGTGTCTGGAGTGTTTCTCACTGGGCCTCTGTTGGAAAATGGGTTCATTCCAAGTCAGACTTTCCCGGTTAACAAATGTTAAATAAAAATAAATACATTTGTATGCCATTTTTTATTGTAATTACTGCTTGTAGGTTTCCTTAAATCTTTTTAAAATCTTTAATGACAATGGAATTATTATATTTAAGAAAGTGTTGCTAGGTAGGATATATTCTGAAAAAGTTCCATGTTTTGGGACAAAAGCGCTCAATAAATCTCTTATTTTTTCTGTTGTTGAGTATTTTTGTGTTTAGAATCCATCTGGACCTATTTCCCTGTTGTTATTTTTATGTTTTATTATAATTTTATAGGTGGTAAGAAGCTGTGTTATGTTAGTTGATGGGGTAGTTCTAACCAATTTAGGCTTTTTAGTGCTATACAGTGGTGGGTTCTGAAAGGGGTAATTGCTCCAAAATTATCATCCACTATCATCCCTAGCAATTTGCAATGAAAAATGACTTCAATGGCTGTATTATCAAGGGAGAGGACTTGAAATTTTGTTTTTTCATGGGAGAGGGATTAGGGGGAAAAAGTAGTTTATTTTTTTTAGGGCTGAGCATGAATTGTGAGTTACAAAGCCATGTTTCAGTTAATGCAAAGCTTCCTAAATAATTTTTTGGATGTGTACTATGTCATCAAACATGCAAATGAGTGTGGAGTCATCTGTGTACTGTATTATGGAGGTCTGTTGAGTGGTGTGGAGGGTGTTGATGAGAATGTTAAAGAGGAGGGTACCACGAACAGAGCCTTGTGGTATACCGGTGGAGACTGGGAGGTATGGAGAGAGGATGAAGTGCCATTTTACTGACTGGTACCTACTGGATAGGTAATTTTTGAACCATAGAAGGGTGGGATGAGAGAGACCTAGTGAGGGCATTCAAAGTAGAAGTTTGTGTGACAAACTGTGTCAGAGGCTTTAGACAAGCCTAGAAATAAAAAGGAAACTAGTCTGCTATTATCTCTAGCATTACTGAGTGCAAGATATGTCCTGTGGTATCTCCAGTGTGTGAGTTGAGTTTTCTGGTGCATTTATTATTGGTTTGCCAGCTAGATATTATCTGATGCATTTGCATTTGTGAGCATAACAACAATGCAGGGAAAGTCATAGACTGAGGTAAAGACTGTTAACATTTTTGAAGGATAACCTCCAGGAAAGCAGCTAACATGGGTTCGTGGTGAGAAGGAGCTATTTGTCAAAACTGATACAGTTTTATGACTGGGCTACATGTGAACGTGATAGGAGAGTACCAGTAGACATAGAACTCCTGGATTTCATCAAGATATTGGACTCTTTCCCACAAAGGAGTTTGACAGGAAAACTGAATATTTGTGGTAGGACAAATACTGAAGAAAGTACAGTTGTGTAAATAAATTTGCCATAACAATAGATGTTCAAATTATCATTACTGCAGTAACTGAAGGTATATGAGTTATATATCCTGCCAATAATATAACAGATGGCTAGCTTCCAAAGCTTTCAGGGCACCTTCCATATGCCTAAACTGTCTGTCAACTTGAGCTGAGCTGATTAAAAGTCAGGTTTAGGCATTAAGCCCTTCAGAGATTTCATGCCGACAGAGAGGAGGAGGTTAAATCCCTGAAAGGACAATCCTAGGAATATAATACTAAATGTTCACACCCTTCCATTAAAAGCATATAAAAATAAGGTAATTGAGGGCGGGAGCCAATACTGCAGCAGTGCATTTTATTGTTTATAGTAATTTTACTTACACAACTGTACAATGTTGTTCATAAGGATCACTGCTGTAGTAGCCTAAGCTACTAAAGAACTAATCAGAAGTTCTGAAAACATTCTTCTGTCAAGAAAGTGGACACCCAAAGTATGGAGTAGCCTTTCTCTCTCTTTTTTTTTAGGTTATGAAAAAAAAAAACAGGAATATGACTAGCTTGGCTTAAGGTAAACTCAGATGCCATGTTAGGCATAAATTATTAGTTCTTGAGAAAACCCTCCTTTTAGGAAAATGTCATAAGGTTGACCTACCATGAGACCTTGCAACTCAGATATTCTTCTTGCAGATGCCAGAGCAATTAGTAAGATTGTTTTACATGTTAAGAATGTCAAATCAGCCTGATGAGGTTCAAATGGAGCAAGAGTTAGTTTTTCTAACACAATAAAATTAATATCCCAAGCAGGAGCCACTTGTTTCCTAGGAGGCATCTTGTGCAGCACTTCTTTCAAAAACATTTTCACATGATGTTGTAATGAAAGACAGGTATTCATAGGCACTTATGCTGAAATGGCCAACAAATGAACAATGACTGAAAAATAAGACAGGCCATAGGATAGTAATTGACATATATTGCATTGCCAGAGAAACACTAGCCCTGAAGGGGTGCTGGTTCTTTTCTTGGCACCAGCTATAACATTTTTTTCTATTTACTAATACATAATTTCCTGTAGCAGGCTTTCTCGTATCCATTAATACCTGCTGCATGTTCTCAGAAAAAGGTGTGTAAAAGATATTAAAATTCTATCATCCAGACCGTTAGTTGTTTGGGATCTGGTAGTCTTTTGTGAGTAAATCCTGTCTGTGAGGAAGCCTGTAATAATTGCCACTGGCCAATTCCAAAAGAAGGGAGAAACACTGTTGCCTGATCTGGAAGAGTGTCACCACAATGATCTTTGGGGAGTCCTTCTGAATCTTTAGAAGTACCACTGCCATCTGTAACCTTGATGGGTTACTCTAAGAACCCATCTGTCTGCAACTATCTGCTGCTAAAGATAGAAATTGAGGTTCAGACTTTCTGGAAGGATTAAGGTACTGCCAGGATGAGAGTGGGAGGGGTATGAATCCACCATATCACTCACGCACTCAAGTGTCTCAACAACAGGTACTGTTATGACTCTGTAATAGTCCATGTTGGTGTAAATGACTTGAGATGTATCTCTCTGGACTATATGAAGAGAGACATGACTGAGCTCACTGAATATGTGTCCTAGGCATGTATGTCCCTAGACTTAAACAGCATCCTACCATCACCCAGAATGATGCTTCAGTACAAACAGAAAATAATTGACTTTAACAATTGGTTTAGTTTCTGGTGTCATTCCAAGGGGATCCAGTACCTGACAGCTTGGGAGGACATGACTGACAAACCATAATGCTTTGCCAGAGATGGCCTTCATCTGTCTCCCCTGGGGTTCAGTCTTCTGGCAAAGGCTTTTGCCTCCCCCCACAGTGCCTTTTTTAGGCAAAGTCATGAGGACAAAATTACCAACGTGAAAAATTCTTCTAAATTAAATTTAAAGGTCATGCTGCTAAATGCTAGGAGTCTTAACCTGAAACTGCACTCACTGCAAGCATTGCTCATACTGGAAGATGCTGACATTTGTGCAGTCACTGAAACTTGGTTCAAAGCTGCAGACAGCACCCAGCCTTACCAGGTTACTTGTCCTACCATACTTTCAGATTCCCAAACAGAGGGCTACAAAGCCAAAGGAGGTGGAGTTTCAATATTTATCAAAGACGTACACATCTCCAGGCTGGTCAAACAGTATGATGCACAGGAGACACTCCAGGTGCAGTTAACTATTGACAAAACACCTATTCAAATTATAGCTAGCTACAGACCCCCAACCCTGACTCAGGAAGCCCACTCCACCTATCTGGACTTACTTGAATCCATCAAGATTCAACCCTCTACCCTGATCCTGGGCAACTTTAACTACCCAACCATAGAGTGGAAGACCTATTCTAGCTCAAACACAAATGCCTAGAGATTCCTTGAGTTTGTCAATGTCAGTGCATTGGATCAGCTGGTCAACACACCCACAAGAGGTGAAAATATCCTGAACTTGGTATTAACCAACATGGGTAGCCACTATAGCACCCCTACAGTGTCATCCCCCTTGGTAAGATCCAACCATAAAGCAGTCACTTGAAAAGTCACCATCTCCACTGATCCCCCCCCCTTGCCAGGGTCTAACAAAAAAACTTTTCCAAAGCTGACTACAAACTCCTGAAAGCAGGTATAAGGAGCTTCACAGTCACCATCCCTGCAGTTGAATCAAGCACTAATGTCCAAGCCTACACCAAAAACTATATGAGCGCCTATATAGCTGCATGGACTCAGTAATACCTGACAGGACCAAATCATCTTCCACAAGGAAGAGTATACCTGTCTAGTGGACAGCGGCAATAAACAGACTCTATAATAAAAGGAACAAATTGCTGTCCAGGACCAACAAGGAGCAGGTGCCAAGTTGGAAGCAATTGCTCCTTTGTCTGAACAAGCAAATAAGATCACAGGTGAAATCTTCTAAGGCTAACTTTGAATCCAAATTGGCCACATCAGCTAAGGACAATCACAAGGCCTTCTTCTCATACTTCCCCAATCTCAAAGGTAATGCCCAAATCTGCTCTGAATTGGCGGTCAAAAATACCACATACACAAATGCCATAGATATAGCCAACCTGCTGGCAGACAAGTTCAGTGAAAACTTCACCCCGTCCCCCCATCAGTAAACCAGGACATCCCCAGCACCTGCCCCCTTCCCCTCATCACCAGGGAGCAGCTTATTAATGCCCTCTCAAAGGCAAAAAATGCAGCCTCCATTGGACCTGACAACATCCCTGGCTGTGTCCTACATGAACTCAGGCAAGAGCTTTCAGCACCACTAAGCACCCTATTAAACCAAAGCCTGTGCACTGGCTTCATCCCAGCAAAATGGAGGACAGCCACTGTCATCCCTCTGCACAAAGGAGGAGCGTCCACTGACCTAGACAATTATAGGCCCATTATCCTAACGAGCATGATTTGCAAGGCCATGGAAAGCATTATTATGGACTTTATAAACAAGGACAGTGGCAACCTCCAAACGCTTGATCCCACACAGTTTGGTTTTGTCAAAGGGTGATCATGCCTGTTAAACTTGGTCACCTTCTTTGAAACAGTCATCAAAGCCATAAATGAGGGCAAGAGACTGCACACTGCCTACCTTGACCTAGCAAAGTCTTCAACACTATTCCCCACTCAGGCATAATAGATAAACTCTCCCAGCTATGCATCAACCCACATGTTACCAGATGAGTAGCTAACTAGCTCACTGATAGAACCCACTCAGTCAAAACAGGGGAAGCCACCTCTAGTAGTAGACCCGTAACAAGCGGTGTACCCCAAAGATTGGTCTCTGGGTCTCTACTGTTTGGGATATATTTTTCTGAAGTGCAAGCCAAAACCAGTGGTCTGTGGCTGACCAAGTTTGCAGATGACTGCAAGCTGGATACTGTCATAAATTCCCCTACTGATGTGAACATCCTCCAAGAGGGTCTTAACCAAACTAATGACTGGTGCCAGAAGCATGGCCTCAAACTGAATTCCAAGAAATGCATCATTATCCCCTTTGAGGAAAATGGTGTTCCCACTAATTATCACATTAATAACAATGTACTAAGCATGCAATCAGTAGTGAGGGACTTGGGCACCCAGGTTGATAACAACCTGACTTTTGACCATCACGTTGCCTCCACTGTACGGAAGACATTCTACATGGCCCACCTCATAAGTAAAGATATTTCTTCCAGGAACAAGGCAGTTATAACATCCCTGTACTCCTCCCTTATCAGACCCATTATCGAGTAGAATGTTCCCTTCGGCATGTACCTTGCCAAGCACATGCAGCAGATGGAGAGACCACAGAGGTTCCTGACCAACAAAATCCAGGGTCTCAAACACCTATCCTATACAGATAGGCTAAAAGCCCTGTCCCCCTACTCAGTCTCGTACAGACTGCTCAGTGGTGACCTGTGTCTGGCGTACAAGGCTGCTTCAGACTCAGCCCTGATGGAGTTGCTGCATATCCGTAAGTCAAACTCCACTCACGCAACCTGCACGCAAGGTCTCAACCTGGTCCGTGACATTAATAGAACTTGTTGGAGGAATAGATTTGTGTCCCACTGACTCCCCCATCTGTGGAATAGACTTCCTCTACATGTCAAGCAGAGTACCTCACTAGCCCTCTTTAAGAGGAACCTGGACAACTTGATGGGAAACAGAAAATATACTGCTGGGATCCCACCTGTTTCCCTGCTGGACAGGGAAAACAGGTGCTGACTTTGTGGGAACATGAGTGAAATTCTTGGCTAGGCTTATAAGGGCCTCCGGGCCAATAGCCTAGTGTCATCCTATGAACCTATGGAAATTCTTCATATAGTCATTCAGACTTATTAGACTATGCTTTGTACTGGGGGGGGGGGGGTTCCTTGCTTTCTTTTTCTAACCTGTCTGCCACTGCTTTTTGCACATTTGCTTACCATCAGAAAGTCAAAAAAATAGTTCTCTCTCCAGGGGAGGATTCAAAATTTAATTTTTGACATTCTCTGGGAAGTTTTGAGAATGCAGCCAGGCAAACCTCCTCAAAACAACCAGCAGAAACATATACATATTGCAAACAGACACCTGAGATACAGAAGAAGACAAGTTACACAAAGTAGATTCCTTTCTCCTCACAAGAGGAAACAAATTTCAAAATATTCCTCATATTCTCACCAGAGGCAAGCATGAACTTTAACATATGAGCTTGACAGTTAAGAATTCTAAAAACAAGTGTTTCAGAAGAATACACTTTTCCCAGCTTTATCAAAAGCCTTCCCATCCTTGTCAGAAGGAGGGAGACTAGTATTAACCAACTATTTAGCAGCAGCCGGATTCACTAAAGTATTAGTTGCTGGGTCTGATCTGCGATGACTGTATAAAAAATTAAAAAGTTGAGGAAAAATAGAAGTAGGTACTGGAAATTCCAGTTATAACAAATCATAATACTTCCTGAGGGGACTGAGAAACACACTTTTTCGCACTGGAATGACTAATTCTGAAAATAGTTTCAGAGAATGAGAATCCTTCAAAAGTAATAGCCAAAGCCACAATCTCCTCAGAATCTGAATAGGAAATATGTGAAACAACAGAAATCTGTGCCTTCAGAATCACTTTAAGGTTCAAACTTTTGAAATTCTTTAGAAAATGAGAATCCCTTTTTCTTGAATCAGAAACAGCCATATGGGAAGGTTGAAGAGTTTGTACCAAACCCTGAGATAAGTCCCATAAATTACTCCCATCTAGAGTAACTGAGACAGCTGAAAATATATGTTTCAGTTTTTGTTTCTTTTTCACAGGAATTTCTATAGAAACTAACCCAGATCTGCCAGCAAAACTCTCCCTAGTGAAAAAAGACAGCTTTCCGGCTAAGCATAGTGGTATTCTCTGTCCCATTTCCTCAAGACAAATAACAGTGGATCTTTCTTTCCCACTGAGCGCTCTCCAAAAGCCATAAAGAATGTGTCTAATCCTGGTCCATGGTGGTTGTAGGGACTTCATCAACAGGACTAAAGGAAAAGAATTAGTGGTCCAAGGAACCAGTTTTGGTCACAGCAGTCACCCCCCCTGCAGCTGAGGCACTTCTTTCCTTGGCTGGACAAAGGAAGAAATAAAGAACCGGTAGTTTGTTTCATGGTTAAGCCGAGAAAGGTAATTATCAATAAAACAGGTACATTGTAAAAAAAGTAACTTTTTCCCATTAAAACACAGTAAAAAACACTTTACACACTTACCCCAGCACCCAAACGTAAAATAAGAACTTCCACCAGAGAAAAAATAGTTTAAAGTTTGTATTAACCACTTTTTGCCCCACAAGTAAAAAAGGGGGTTGGTATAATGGTTAAGGTGTTTACCTCACAGACAATAGCAGCTAATCTATTAATTACTTATGAACCTAGGTAACACTGCCATTTAGATGTATTCAAAAGTCACATGATAGCCATCAGAAAACACAGGCAGCCTGGCAAAAATAATACAATGTACAAAAAATGCCAGACGAGATGGCTCAAAACAATAATTTATTATAGCAAGTGCTTCTATGCCAATACAATGTCAGGACTTAGTAAAATACATTGTACATAACATCCCCATAAATCTTTTTAATAAAATCATGTGACAAAAATCTTCCAATAAACCAATAAGACATAATTACATTCATGAATATTCATAAATAAATCATAAATAATTCATGAAACCATTTATAATTTGTAACATTTCACAGTACTCACTGTGAAATATGAATACATGTATCTCAATTAATGTAGCCAGATCCGTTGAAAGGTCACTTGTGCGAATTGCAAGTGAGTGAATCCACTTCAGCATAATTGCATTTCAGTTAAAATGCACTTTCGCGAATTTCACTTTACTGAGCCGAAAAAAAAAAAACAGAAATAAAACTTCACTACACACATTTTTGCAGGGGGCAAGCTCCCCTGCACCCCCCACACCATCGCTACTTAAGTGGATTCGCTCACTTTCAATTTGCACAAATAAACTTTTGATGGGTCAAAGTAGACACACACACACACACACACATATATATATATATATATATATATATATATATATATATATATAAACTGACATATTTATCTATCTGCATTTAATAAGCATTAGAATAAATGTGAATTGTATGAAAAATAAAAAATAAAAATAACCAGTAGAAATGCTTAAGTTTAATTTAAGACATACCCCTTCTTTTCCTAAGTGTGAATTGGATGCTTAATAAATAAAGCAAATCAAATGAAACAATTACATCATGGGGTTCTGGGCTAAATATCAACCACCCCTCAAATATTCATTGCCGTCAGGTGTAGCAATCCATTAAGACTAACCCTATCATTTTAGCCTGGAAGTTGTGATGCATTTAATTTAACCTGCCAGTATAACTCCCTAGATTCAGTTTTAGTATGCCAACCACCTATCCTGGAGGGCAATGGTATTTTCTCCAAAGAATAAAATAAAAACTTTTTAAAGTTGTCACACTCAGTATAATGTCAATAGAAAGCATTAGTTTCATCTTTATTTTTTATTCCATAGCAGTGACCATAAATCCTAATCTTCACCTCTCTGTTTTTCCAGTGTAAAAATTATCACAGGCCATGCATAAGGAAATATATACTACTCTAGTAGTCTTACAATTACACCTTGTATTATTACTTGTAATCCATGGATATTTCACTACTGTATTGGGCCCTTCGTATATGGGACTGAGCTTTCAACAATATTTTTAAAATTTCTATGCCTTTTAAAGACAAACTTTGGTGGTTCTTTATCCATGAAGCCTATAGATTCCACTACTATCCTCCAATTTTTGCTAATAAACTTTCTACTTTCATCACTACGACCCATAAAAGGCAAAACATGGATTGATCACGCCCAGTAGAGTGACTAACCTGTTCCAGTATATTACTGGTATAATTTAAAATAGGGATAAATCTCTGGGATCTACCACAACACACTATCTTTCAACTCAATAATTGTCTTGTCTGGATAACCTCTTTCCAAAAACATTTGGGATAACTCATCAGCCTCTCTGATGAAAAGATGATTCTCAGAGACCAATCTAGAAAGTCTAATGAACTGTCCTTTCTGCAAATTTTTGTTCTGCCAAAATGGATGGGAACTTGTGATGTGCATGTAAGAATTGGAATAAGAAGTTTTATGATATAAAACTGATTCACATCTGCTATCTCTAGCATTTTTATAAATATTAATGTCCAAATAATGTCTGTGAAGTGTGTAAATTTTAAAAAGGAAATAGAAGTAGGGACATCTTCTTTATATAAAAAAAAAACAATAAATCATCTAAGACTCTTAAATATAAAAAAAAAAAAAAAAACAACGTCCAAAAATGGGATTTCATCACATATTCCTATTCCCAGAACCATAGTATAATATTAGCAAATACAGGGGCAGAAGCTGCTCCCATAGCTACACAGCTAACCTGTTTAAAATATTCATTGTCAAAGAATAGAAAATTATTCACTCGGACCATTTCCATGAATTCCACCACAGTATAAATATCATGATGTAATATGGAAGAACCCACAATGAGGGCTTCCTGGAACAATTCAAGTCCCTGGGGATGGAGTATAACCCAGAACAGATCTTTAACATCAGTGATTACAAAAATCATTTGTTCTATAAAATATTTCTTCACTGATGCTCTAAGACAATACCAAGTATCCTCCAAAATATGTGGTTTATCATCAAAGCATTTTTTCAGTTTACTGTCAACCCGTTTTACTAATGGTTCTGTCTTGGAACATCTCATAGAAAAAAATAAGTTATGTACTTACCATAACATTCCATCTGTGTTGTCCATTTTCATTCTTTCTCAACTGATGGGTTCAGATCCAATCCTTGCATCCAACTCAGCAATTACTAAAGCTTGTGGCAACCAAAAAACTCTCGAGCTTCTCCTTAACCCATAATGCACCAACCCTACGTTACCTCAGCTCTTGTTTGCTGATTTTTGCACCAGAAAGGTAATATCTAACATGCATAAATATAGGAGATAAAACATTGCATGTACTCAACACAGAAAGAAACTATATTTGGAGATCAATATAAGCACAATGATGTCCCTCTAAGAACTCATTCTTACAGAAATTTCTAAATAGAAAGGATGGGGGTTGGTGGGCAGGAAGTTGAGGAAGAATGAAAATAAACACAGATGAAACGTTATGGTAAGTAAGCAACTTCTTTATCTGATGTCAATTTTCTTTCTATCCTCAACTGAAGAGAATAGTCCCCAGCTACCTATAATCCCGAGTGGACTCTAAGGAAGGATATTCATGAGCAGAGTTGAACCAAATGATGCTCTACCCTTGGAGACCATATCCAGTTTGTAATGAGTAATAAAAGTATGGGGAGTAGCTTAAGTTGCTGCTGCACATATGTCATCCATAGATGCTCGGGAAAGAAAAAAACGAATAAGTTGCCATGGACCTAGCTGAATGAGCTTGTATCCTTTGAGATAAGGTAATACCCAATTTTTTCCTAGACAAATGAAATACACTCAGTTAACTATCTAGCTAAAGTTACCTTTGCGACATATTTGTCCAATTTCAGTTCTACAAAGGAAACAAACAATTGGTCTGTTTTTCTGATGTCTTTTGTTCTATGTAAGTAAAGACATAATTGCCTGTGAACATCCAATAAATGTAACGTATTCACCTTTGTTTGCAAAATTAGGGAAGAATACCAGCAAATTAATGGATGGATTAATATTAGATTCTGACACCACCTTGGGAAGGAAAGAGGCATTAGTTTGAAGCGCCACTCTGTCCTTGTGAAAGATCAAGTATGGAGATTTTGCAGACGAGGCTTGAATCTCGGAAATTCGTCTAGCAGAGGTAATGGTTACTAGAAAAAAAAGTTTTCCAAGTAAGATACTTAAGGTCACATTCAGCTGCTGGTTTAAAGGGGGAATATATTACAGCTTACAGTACCAAAGTGAGATCCCATGGAGGAGTAGTGTCCTTAAATGGAGGTCTTAGAAGTAGAGTGCCTCGCAAGAAAACTACACAATTTGTGAAAGGCGACTGAAGAACCTTTGGATACAATGTAAAACTTTGCTAATGCTGCTAATTCAACTTTAATGGTTGAGGAACTAGCCCCTTCTTTAAAAAGTAAAGCTAAAAAACGTGAGGATATTATGTATCGGAGCTGAAAATGACTCAACATGATTTTTTGTGCTCAGAAAACAAATATTTTCCATTTACTTGTATAAAACTGTCTTGTTGAAGGTTAATGGGAAGATGAAAGAATATGCTGGCCAGGGGAAGACAGCATTGGTTGTCTGGCTATTAACTGAACTGGAGAAACCAGGTTGTCAGCCTGAGATTTGAGATGATGGGATGGATCATGCCCATCAGATGAGACAGGAGGTCTGGAGTTGGATTCAGGATCCAAGGTTGTTGAAGTAAGTGAGGCCAAAGGAAAGGAAACCAAATCTACCAAGGCAAGTATGGTTCAATGAGGATGACTTTGCTCTTCAACCTGACAGCTTTTTGTAGAAATTTTGGAAATAATAGGATTGGTAGGTAGGCATAAAACAGACCAGGGGCCAATCGTGAAGTACAGCATCCCTCAGTGATTCCCTGTGTAGGAGGATTAGGGTAAAGTAGCTGCTGCATTTGTTGTTTAATGGAGAAGCAGAAAAATTGCAGCAAGTAAATTGAAAAGATTTGTTTGTTGGGCATCAATCATTTCTGTCATGGTCTTGTTGAGAGACCACTAATGAGGTAGAAGAATGCACCTGCTCAGTTTGTCTACTATTACGAAGTTGGATTCTCCCAGAATGTGCACTGCTATGAGAAAGCAGTTGGATGAGATCGCCCACTGCCACACTCTGAGTGCTTCTCAACACAAGAGATATGACCTGGTCACTCCTTGTTTGTTGATGTACCAAAGTACTGACATATTGTCCATTTGAAATGCAATCGTTCCCAAAGGGAGAGCATTTTGAAGGCTTGCAATGCTAAAAGCACTGCTCTCATCTCTAAGACACTAATATGCAAGTTAGCCTGTTCGGGACACCAAGTGCCTTGGACTGTGTTCTCCAGAAAATGCTCCCCCCACCCCAACTGGGAAGTGTCCGTGTTAACTATGGCCTTGGGCTGAGGAAGAATGAATGGACAGTCTTGTAGAATGTGATCTGACTGAATCCACCACCTGAGATTTCTCTTGAATGTTTGGGTAATTCGAATCAGAGTTGACATGGTTTGGTAAAGTATCGACTCTTGTGTTGCTCACACCCACCGGAGAAACCTCATGTAAAATCTGGCTAAAGGTACTAGTGTTATCATCACTGACAGTGATCCTAGAGCTTGAAGGACCAAGTGGGCTGAAATCTTAGTACTGCAGATCATCTTCCTGACCTGCGATCTTATAGTTTGAACACTTGGGGGGGGGGGGAGTGAAGCTATCATTGAGCTTGTGTTGCAAATTGCTCCTATGAATTTCAAATTTTGAGTTAGCTCCACTTGAGACATGTTGTAGTTTATGGTTATCCCCAGATCAGAAAAAGTCTGGAGAACCAGATTTCTTGTCAGTATCAATTGATGTCTAGTTGGGTTAGTAATGATCCAGTTGTCTAGGTATGGAAACACCCAGAAACCATGCAGTCTCAAATAAGCTGCTACACTGCTGCTACTACTATACATTTGGATAACACCCTGGGACTGTGGTGACCAAACAGAACTCTGAACTGTTAATGACTGGCTCCCAGTCGTAAGTCTAAGTACTGTCTGGATCATCTGTTCATCTTTATGTGATAGTACGCATCCTGAAGGTCTGTTGAACACATCCAGTCGTCCTTGCCCAGAAAAGGAAGAATGGATTGAACTGTGACCATGCTAAACTTGGCATGTTGAACTGACTTGTCCAAGTTGCTGAGATCCAAAACTGGCCTTCAGTCCCTTGTTTTCTTTGGTACTAAAAAGAACCTTGAGTAAGTTCTGGATTCTATCTGGTCAGGCAGGACCTCTTGGATGACTCTTTTTTCTAGCTGCTTTTGTATTTGAATTGCTGCTTCTTCCCCCTGATTGGGTGGAACAAAGATTATTTTCCTTGAGATTGGGGGTGGAAAGAAAAAGAGTATTATATAACCTCGGGATATAATCCTCTGCACCCAACTATCTTGTGTTATGTCTAGCCAGGTTCTCTGGTGCAGGGATAAATGACCCCCAATTGCTTCCAGAGGGGGACAATAGAGCCTCCTTTCAGGAGCACTGGTACAGTCTGCCCAAGAAAGAATCTCTGGACTCCTGGTTTTGCAGACCTCTTCTGCTGCGCGGGCAATGTCGATTACTGGAGTTTCCCCCTCTGCCCATGGGAAAAGTTCCTCCATGTGTGTCCTGGAAAGGACCTTGGGATTTCCTGAACCACATCTTTCAAGCACCTCACTGATTCCTTGAAAATGATCTCTGAGGGGCAGAAAAATATATGCCCACTGCAGACAGGGTATTTCCATCCTTCTCACACCTAGATAATGTGTCCTTCACTTTGGAGCTAAGGAAATACATGCTGTCAAAAGGAGCATTGACAAACAAAGAGTTGAAGGGCTCTGCAAAATCACATAAGTGCATCCAGGCATGTCTCCTGATAGAAATGCCTGAACACAATGCCCTTGAGGTTCCTTCACCTACATTTGAAATGAGCCTCATGGATGAATTTGAAACAGATTACAGGGCAGCCAACTGAGAAGTCACAGATGATTGGACTTCTGCAGAAATGGATCCTGAGAGGGTATTTGACAGTTCCTTTATCAAATCCCTCCGTAACCTTGTAAAGTGTGGCAAATTATTCAGCAACCTTAAGGCAATGGTCACTGAGGATTAGACATGCTTCCCAAACCTGTCCATTGCCCTAGATTCCCTGTTTGGGGACGAAGAGTAGAACTCTCTTCAGCAAGTTCTGTTTTGGTGGCTGCCACCACAACCATGGCATCAATGGGCACCTTGTTACCCCTAAACTCCTTATCTGCAGGTGGTGCCATAATCTTGTACAGTCTCCTGGGAATGGGTTCAACTGTGTCAGCTTCCTTCCACACTCACCAAGAGATTAACTCAGTAAGCTTGTTGGTGGGTGGAGTAACCCAGGAAGTAGACTGACCAGTATCGAAAGCCTCCAGGAATACCGACTCCTTGGATGAAGGGTTGCTGGGCATCCAGCCACCTCTTTGTTTTAAGATCTCAAGGATGTCTCCAAATGAGCCATTTTCAGGATGTGACTGTGGAGACCCTTCATCTTCACTGAAGTCCATATCAACCGTGACTGACTCTTGAGGAGACTCCAAGTGCTTCCTCTTGCACTTCTACTTTCTACAGAACTCCTCAGTGGGATGCTCTGGGGAGGTAACAGAAGAAACTGTAATACCCTTCTGGGAAGCCTGGGGTTCTCAAACTGGCTCTCCCTGTGGTAAAGAATGATGTGGCTCCAAGTGCAGAGACATCAAGGTAGAAAGTTGAAGATCTGAGGGTTTGGGTCCATCCATTCTGCGAAGGCAGAAAACACCCTCTTTACAGCTTTCAAAGGCAGGTCACTCCAGAGAAAGAGAAGACTTTGGCTCTGAAAATACAAGTTTTGTGACTGTTCTCCTCTCCTATTCTGAAAGCAATCACCCCGAGGTGGAAGCCGGAGCCGAGCTATCAAGTGCTGAGGTGCAGAAATGGCTTAAACAACTCCAGAGTCAACTCTAACACCCTGGATCCTACAAGGATGCTACGGCTCTGACAGCCCTCCAGAACTGACAGAACCAGAGGACTCAGAGTAAACTTCGGATCTGAAGATACTGTTATCTTCAGATCCGAGTCAGATGGAGCTGGAAGGCTCAGATCCAGGGACTCTGAAACAGTCAAAGGGATCAGAGGAGGAACTTGGAGTGGTGGTGTAGTCGAAGGATGGACCTCCTGACCCAAGGGGTTCAGAGCTGATAAGACATCCATCAGACTCTGCACGGAGAGGATCTTCCACACTACTCTCTCCACATCTTTCTCCATCAAACTTCTGGAAGAAGGAGTTGAAAATATAGAGGGGGATCTAAATCGGTGATGCTCCAAAAAAGGTGAGGGCACCCTTGAAAGCACAGGATCTACAGATGGTGAATATCTAGTCCTGGGAAGAGCAACAGGGCTCAAGCTAGTCAGATCTGTTAGCTTCTTTGTTGGAGCCGAGGCACTTGGGTCCATCAATTTCTTCTTTTTCAGATCCAAATGTGAGGTTATATCCAGCTTAGATCTTTTTTTTGGACATCTCCAAAACCAGGGTGGATGATGCAGATGGTTTTGGAGATGAAGGTTTTGACTCTTGACTTTTACTTTTGGGAGACTGATCTCCAGATACAGCCTCTCCAAAGGTAGAAGGTTGTAAGCCTCTCAAAATAAGTTTATTTTTAATTTCTACAAGCACTCTTAGGATTGAACCCATGGGAGATGGAACAATCTTCTTGAAGATGTAAAGGCCCAAGACAATAAAAACACATGGTGCAGGCATCAGATATAGGAAGCTTGTACCCATATTTGACGCACTTTTTAAATCCAGTGGGGCCTTTCTCCAGCATAACTACAACTATAAGAAAGCAAAATTAGGATAGAACAGATTTTTTTTATATTAGGATAGCAAGAAAGAAGAAAAACTACCAGCAATGGCAATAACAGCTACACCAAGTGTAGAGAGGAAAGGAAGCTACTAACAATAGTATTTAAAAAAGTACACACTGTACGATAGAGAAGGTAAGGGATAGAAACTATATAAAATGTAAGGCAAATTAGAAAATATTAACATTTAAAAAGTTTAGAAGATAATTATATCATGTAACTGAAAAAATGCTTGAGCGCTATGGTCGATCACGTCTTTCACGAAAAGCAGCAAATGAGATCTGAGGTAACTTAAGGTTGGTGCATTAAGGGTAAGGGAGAAGCTCAACAGTTTTTTGGTTGCTATGAGTTTTAGTAACAGCCGAGTCAGATCCGAACCCACCAGTTGAGAATACAATGAAAATTGACAACATCAGATCAATAGGTTGTAAAGGTGGATCATTTTCATTTTTATGGGACATTTTGCACACATAATCTATAGTATTCAGGTTTACCACCCCCTATGCTATTGATCTTAACAATAAATTCTCCCGCTTCATTAAGCTGTAATACTTATAATTAGATTCGTCTTCTTTTAATTTTCTTAAATTATATTCAGAAAGTTTCTCAGACACTTGCAAAAATGGTTATAATGGTGGATTAAATGTGCTTTTCCTTTATAGAATTGTCTGGGATATATCATTATTCCCCATAATCATACATAAATTAAGTTTTCTTATACATAACTTACACTAAACTGCATCCACCAAATCAAACATTTTAACGGGTACAAAGGAACACCCTTTCTTAAAAATATTAACTAAATCCTTAGTGATGGGGACATCATATTTTAAAATCATATACTTCATACACCAAAATCAATACCTCATTTCCCTTTCTCTCTCTCTCTCTCTCTCTCCACATCCTCCCGTCCATATCTCTGTCAGCTCTAGCCTCCCAGGGATTTACTGTTGTTCTGATAATAAATGCTCTCCTGGGGCCCCATTGTCATTGTCTGCCCCCCCTCCCCCTCAACCTGCAATCTCAGAGATCACCCATGAGCAAACAGAGGGGGATCAGGGTGGAGAGAGTCCAAAAAAATCCGACATCATCCAAATCATCTCCTCCTTCCTGACGAGCAATATCCCAGCTTATTAATAACTTAACTGAATTTATAATTATTAACATATTAATAATTACTTACTACTTATTAATTATTAAATATTTATTATTATTATATGGTCAACTTATTCAAAGAAGGGGTATGCCTCCTTTTTCTCATAAGATAATTTATCTCCTATTTTTTTTTCCTTTTTTCATAAAATCACATTTTTTATCCATCTTATTAAACACTGCATTATTCTGCACTACATACTTGGTAAATAATCAGTTAAAATTTCATCAAACGATTTAGTAATAGTCCCTTCAAGCCAGGATAATGTCCTATTATTGTCCCTTACAATAGGCTCCATAAATTTATACTGGGAGGTTAAATTAAATGCAGCACAATCTCCAAGCTTAAATGATAGGATTAGTATTAATGGATCTCTGTATCTGAGGGCAATGAATATTTGAGGTGTTCTTCTTATGCCTCTGTAGGTTTCCTCCAGATACTCTGGCTTCCTTTTCCAGGTATTCTTATCTCCTATCTCATTCTGCCTCTGAAAAACATGCTAGTTTACTAGTTACACTAAATTGTCCATGTATAAACTGCATTTTCTCTTGCTTTGTAGATTAAATTGTGACTGTCACAGGTCCGAGAAAAATGAGTTTACTTACCAGGGTTTCAAATAAATAAATAAATAACTAAATAAAAATAACCTCAGCTTACTCATCAACAAGTTATCTTCATCACACTACTCTACATCAAGTGACAACACTGTCATCAGCTTATATCGCCAAATGTCAGAGAAGTAAACCTGTGAAATCTGTAGACAAGTTCCAGTTTATAATAAACACATACAGTTTCATATCCTGTCATGATGATAATGCATGTCATTTAGAGTGTGATGAGTGTACCTGCCCTGACTGCACTGGTGTTGGACAATTTCTAGGTGTGAATGTGCAGATTTAGAAACCAGTGATACTATCCAGGAGCAGCAAAGTAGCACAGTGATTAGTGTTATCACCTCACAACAAGAGATTCTCTAGTTCGATTCTTGGCTGGCATGCCTTCTGTGTGGAGTCTGCATTTCTTCTGTGTGTTCTAGTGGGATTGCTCCAAGTGCTTAGGTTTTCTCCTACATTCCAAACAGAAGCAGAAGGTGGACTGGATACTCTAAAACTGGCCATAGATGTGAGTGCATTAGTATGTGGTACAGGCACAGGGCTAACAATCTTGTCCTATAAAAAGGAAATCATTTGCTACAGAAACAGCAACAAGGACCATTGACCTTGTTATTGTCCCTATGCGATGGTCACTGGCATAACAGGCAGAAGAATGAAAAAGAGGGAGATAATACTCAGGTTCAAATGTTGCACAGATGCATGCTGCAAGATGGTAAATCCTTGGCATATAACAGAGAAACACATTTTCACAATATGTCTGATATCAGCAATGCTGAAATGTTTTTGGGATGTGACAGCTTCAACATGTATTATGGCCGCAACTGATGAATATGTTGTGGAGTTGTAAATTTGAAATATTACATGACTGTGCCTTTTTAACAACTGAAGACAGCATTCTGTTAACATAGTGGCAGACCTTTACTGTAACAGCAGCACAATATCTTAGCTTCTACTGAATGGTTTGATATAAACAAATAAAACAGTTTCTAACCTGGCACTGGAGAATATATTAAATACTTTAATCCACTACTGAATCAATTCTACACAATAAAAAAGAAGAATTAAAAAAAACTACCACTTTCTCCAGAACATTTCTGTAATACACAAAGCATTAACAACAGGAAAACAGCTTGGAAGATCGACACATGCAGTAACAGTGTCAATGAATATGAGTAGTTATGCTATCTCAAAAAATGTTGTAAAAGGTACAGTAGCAGAGCTAAGGCCAATACGTGAAAAGCACGCATCTGACTCCTTTGTGTAGTCCAAAGAAGTAAGGCACTAACATTAATGACTTCATTGGTAGGGGCTAAACAACAAATTAAGTTAACAGTTGCCATAGATGATGTAAAAGACAGGTACAAAGAGGTTTGCTAACTATCTTGCGGATACTTTCTGCTAACAAATATGTAGATCATGAAACCCAAACATCTCTCTTTTTGTCAAATCAGCCAAACAGATATTTAGCTCATCATTACCTTTCAATTCACTGAAGTACTTTTATCAAAGACCAGTAAGTGGTTTTGAGAATTACCCCCACTGTGGTCAACCTGGCTGTTGTGGCTTATGTCCAAAATTTCAAAACACTTTTGATACTTTTGCTGTGATGTCTTAAGACATACTACAAGTGGCAACCATTTGACATGCCAGGACCCAGTGAATGGCCGAAAAAATGGACATACAGTTTAAGATGGCCATTTCTCAGGATATTCCCTTTTCTCCAGGGTATGGAGTTCTTAAAGTTGGTGTGTGTCTGTGTGTGTGTGTGTGTGTGTGTGTGTGTGTGTGTGTGTGTGTGTGTATGTATATATATATATATATATATATATATATATATATATATATATATATATATATAAATAAAATTTCTGAGGTGTGGTGGGCTTTTCCCCCATATCAGGGGGTGCAAGGGGGTTTGCCTCCTGCAAAAAAGTTTAAAGGAGAAGAGTGATGTTCGAGGTTCACTCTTCTCCTTGTTTTTCAGTCTGTTTTTTGTTTTGGCTTGTCGACACTCAGCATTCTGAGTGCTGACATTTCAGTAGGGAGTCATCAGAAATACTTCTCAAAACAGGCTCAGACCCTTATTACTGGGAACAACTTATGTAACAGTCATTGCAAAACATGGACGCATAAATTAGGGAGAATCCTTTAGGCTGATTTCCCTACTTTCTCTCCTATTCAAGATATCAGAAAAGGATGTGACTACTTATTTCTAACAATATCTCATCTGATGCAGACTACTTAGTGGCCAAACCCATGAGCTTAGAACAAGATGCAGGTGTTACAGTACCTACATAAGACTGGGATCCCTCTGAAATCATATGGCAATCTACAAAAGTTAGCTTTGCTTGCAGATAATATTATTTTGTACTTGAAAAATCCAGAAAAGGATGTTCTGGTTTTGTGGAACATTTTGAGACAATTTCAAGTCTTTTCAGTATATAAAATTAATGAAGATAAAACAAAGGTTATTGCAGTAAACTACATACCCACACACTAATCAGTTTAGCAATATCCATATTTATGGAAACATGATAAGATGAAGTATTTAGGTGTATGGATTTACAATGATTCTGTTGTGGTAGCCAAGAACATGTGGGAAGAAACTAGACAAAAGATAGTAAGAATTGAGAAACTAGAAGCTCTTAATGATGGATATAGATAGTAAGTTACAAGTAGTGAAAATGTTTTTAGTCTTTTTAGTATTATACATTGGTCAGCCATATTTTTATGAACCAGGGGAGAAGCTGTGGTGAGAATAAAGAGTTGAATGAATGTATATGTGAAGAAAGCAGGGCAAGACTTAACTGGGATAAGATGATCCTTCCAACAGAGCAAGGTAGTTTGGGTTTACCTGATTTGAAGGACTATTTTAGAACTACACAGTTAATGCTCATATACATAACACAAGCAGGAGGTTGTGAGTCAAAGTGGAAAGGAGTGATGATGAAGTAAGTGGGAAGTTCAAGAAATAGAGACAAATAGAGACAGAGTAAGATTTTGTATGCAGGTCCTCAAGGAGAGTAATAACAACCATACAAAATATTATTTTCATAAAGTAACAGAAAGTATTCTAAGAACTAAGCCAATATGAAAATAGAGAAATGGGATTTTTGCCCATAGGGATGACTGCCAGTAGGGGTACAGAGAATAGGCAAATGGGGGCTATAATTTACTGGAGAAACCTGGCAAATGAACCAAGGTACTGGAAGCAAATAACTCAAGCAGGAAAGGTACTAGAGTGGGATGAGGCCAAGAAGACATTTAGATTACTGGCTAGAGACTGCCTTCCCTATCAGGTCTTGATCTCAGAGTACAGGCAAAGAGAAAGGGATAGGGGAATTGTAAGTAAAGGACCTGCTTTTGCAGAGTTTTTAGATGAATCTGGAAAAGAAGCGGCTTCTAAAAAGGGATAATTAGCAGGGTATATAAAATATTGCATGATAACTATACAAATCAATCAGGGGAGGTTAGAAAAGACTGGGAAGAGAAACTGGAAAAGCGATTTACAAGAAAAGAATGGGAAGGCATATGTACGGCTCCCAAGTATGCAACCAAGTTCAGAAGGTTTAGGATCTTTGCCTGGAATATTGGTATTTGTATACTCCAAGCAGACTTCAAAGAATGTTTCCTCAAGTAGACAGTAAATGTTAGAAGTGTGATGGAGAAGAAAGAAGTAACTGGGAACATATCTTTTGGAAGTTTAATGAGTTGGCAGATTTTAAAAATTCTCTGCAGAGTTTTTTGTGTCTTTCGGCTTTTCCCGGTTAGGGGTCGCCACAGCGGAACTCCGGTCCGCTAATGATTGGTAGTAGATTTTTACGTACTGGGTTACCAGCCCTGACGCACAACCTTCAACGAAGGCATGCCCCATTCACGTATGCCTCCACACAGAAGACGCTCTAGCTGAGAATCGAACAGGACAACGTCTTGCTATGAGGCGACAACGCTACCGCAGCACCACTCTGTCAAAAATATTGGGTGAGCAAATGGCTGTTCATAGGTTCATAGGTTCATAGGTTCATACTAGGCTATCTGCCCGAGGGCATTTACAAGCCTAGCCCATCGTTTTGTGGCTTAGGCCACCCCTTTAGTATGGGGAACTATACCCATTATTTTTCTGTGCCTCTGTCGAGCAGTGACACTGAGGTAATCCCTGGGGTATATCTGCGATCTCCCATCCATTGGTCAAGATTTCTCTTGAACAAGGCCAGCGAGGTGCTCTGCCTCACATGTACCGGGATTTTGTTCCACAGCATAGGGAGTCTTTGGGTGATGAATCTATCCCTCCAGCACGTCCTATTAATAGCCGTGTCAAGGTTTAAGTCTCCCGCCCTTGTGGCTGAATGCTGCTATGTTTCTTTGATCTCACAAAAGTATTTCATTTTGTAGAACACTAGGAATCATTAGGTAAACATAACTTTTCTGATGACTTGAGATCTATATTAAATTGTTAAAGGTGAAGCATATTCATCAAATCTGGGTTTGACATGGCCTTGTATGTTAGGCAAATTATTGTTAGGCAAATTATTGTTTTGAGCTGAGCTAAAGGATTTGAATTGTCTATACATAGTAAGGCCTTATTAAATTTAATTGTGTTGGCTGCCAAAAAAGTAATTACTAGAAAATGGAAAACAAAGTCAACACCAACTGTATTTGAAGCATTGAATATTATAAAAAAGATAAAAGAACCGAAAGAGGAATCTTTAGAAAATGAAAGGAGCAAATTACATACAAATAAATGGAAATTGTGGGAACACTACATGCATGATAATGTTCAGAAGAATGGGTGAGGTTTAAGGGAAGGCAGGAATTCAGCAATTTTTTGTAATGTTGGACTGATGATAGTAGCAAAGAAAATATATGTGATATATATTGCATTTAAATGGAAAACTGTTAAAATGTTTTTTTTTTTTTTCTGTTAATGTATATCTCCCTATGTCTTAAGTGATAATTTAATAATAAGTTGACAGATTTGAAAATGATTGTAACTAAGGAAATGGTTATTTTGAGATGGGGACACATGATCTGAACTGTCTAGACACAGTAAGGCCTTACTAAGTTTAATGGTATTGGCTGCCAAAAAATAGTAGAAAATGGAAATCAAAATCTAAACCAACTGTAACTGAAGTACTGAACAGTGTGAATAAGATAAAATAACTGACATCAGATCTTTATGAAAGGGAAGGGTCAAATTATATAGAAATAAATGCAACTTTTCAGAATAGTACATGCAGAATAATGTTGACTGCAGTGGTGGTGCTGCGGTAGCGTTGTCGCCTCATAGTAAGACGTTGTCCTGTTCGATTCTCAGCTAGAGCGTCTTCTGTATGGAGACATGCGTGAATGGGCGTACCTTCGTTGAAGGTTGTGCATCAGGGCCGGCAACTCGGCACGTAAAAATCTACTGCCAATCATTAGCAGACTGGAGTTCCGCTGTGGCGACCCCTAACCGGGAAAAGCCGAAAGACGCAACAACAACAACATGCAGAATAATGTTGGCGTTGCCAACGCGCTAGAGAGTTTAATAAACTTGGTTTCCTTTGGACTCTGGACGTTTTGTCATATATATATATATATATATATATATATATATATATATATATATATATTTTTTTTCCCCACATTCATTTGGTTGTTTGTAATGTTGAAGTAAGGTTTAATGGATGGCAAGAACTGAGCAATTTAAAATAATGCTACCGTGAACTATAATTGTAAAAGATATATATTGCATGAACAGAATGAGCAATATCACTATGGTTTGGTTTGGTTTCAATTAATGTGTGAGTACCATTGTCATTTTTGCAACTGTGATTTAATAAAGATGTTAAAAATGACTGTCCCTCTCAAAGAATTTGATGATGGCCATGGATCGAGAAGAGCTGAATGCTGCTATGTTTCTTTGATCTCACAAAAGTATTTCATTTTGTAGAACACTAGGAATCATTAGGTAAACATAACTTTTCTGATGACTTGAGATCTATATTAAATTGTTAAATAGAAATAGTTGACATGCATCAAACTGGAAACATCAAAATTGCAGAAGATCGATGAACATAAAAAGTAAGTATAAAATATTTTTTGCAGTGGGACAAGCCCCGCTGTACCCCCACACCACCTGCTAATTATATATTCTAACTCCAAGATCATACAACAGTGGGGAAAGGGCAAAATCCCCTGCAAAAATGTTTTATACATACCTTTTATGTTTGTCGATATTCTGGAAATTTGATGTTTCAAGTTCGACACTGTGCATATTAACTACTTCTTCAGTCGAGAAATTAAGGTAGCCCAAGTGATCAGCTATCTCAGAGGTACTGTTCATTTTCATTTTCAGCTTCATATGTCACCCAATACTATCGCCTCCTCAACTCCTCCCCTGTCATCTCCAGCCCTATGAGAAATAGCTTCTTCACTCCTTACCCCTTTCAAATTACTTTTTCTCCTCTCCTTCTTCTTCTTCTGTTTCTTCCTTCACTCTCACTGCATGATCTCACTGTAATTTACTGCTCACGGTTTTCTTTCTCAATATTACCTTACACCATCTATCTTGAAGACTTCTGTGTATACTGCACATAGCCATAATGAGGGCTAAGCACCCCCATGATGTCATTTTCAATGTATATATTCAGCCCTATTGTTTATTACTACTTGTATAACTGTGGTTTGCCATAATATGTTTAACCTCGTCCTCTTTTATGGATAGCAGACTAATTTATCGGGATCCATTTCAGCCATAGCACAGATAGACAATCATTACATATACATGATAAAATAGTATGAATGATTATACATAATAATTTAGTCAGATCAAATGCAAAGTACATTTAAGGATAGTTATGTATGACTAACAGATGGGATTTAAATGAAATGTTTAATACAACACTGCATTGCTACTAATATCTAACAAGATTACAAGTCATCATAAACAAGTTACTGTCCTCCAAGCATCAGGTAATTGAAGGAATGTCTTAGAAGTCTCTACTTGGTACTCTATTTCACACAAGCAATAGTGCACAACAAGGTATGGGATGCAGCAGGCGGAGGGCTGGAAGGGCATTATTTATACAATAACACACACAGTGGAGGGCATTATTGTGCTTAAAGAATGGGCTAGCTGTTAAATTGTTTTGTATTTGCTTTTTTAATTACTATATATATATATATATATATATATATATATATATATATATATATATATATATACACACACACACACACACACACACATATTATATATATATATATATATATATATATATATTATTTAAAATAGTTCCTCTGCCTAATGTTTCAAACTTGCTGTAATATATGTAACTGTTGCTGGAGGAAGTATTTTACATCCAAAATATAAGCTTGGTAAGTATTTAATGTCAACTCATATAGACACTCTTTCTCACACTATGTAAGTAGGAAATGATGCAATTTCAAAATAAGATAGAAGTGCATATTTTTGATGAGTAAGGCATTACAATGTTACTATATGCAGAACTTGCTTTACATTGTAGACTTTGGTTCCACAGCATCATCAGTGGAAAGGTGTATAGTTTCAGGATGTGATTCACTTGTGCATCTTCAAAACATGGCAGGCTATGTAGTTCCAAAATTTGTGAAGAGAATGCAGTTTCAAAACATTACAGAGGCAGTTTTTAAATTAACTGGTATTAATGAGTCAAGAGGTTTAAATATCCAGTGGGCTTCACTGTGTACATTTTGCAAAGTTAAAAAGATGTACTTTCTGTTAGAGTATTAGGAACAAGCTGTTTCAGAATATAATTTTATACATAATCTGTGTCAAACTGTGAGCATCCTGGTAAAATACTAATGTTTTGTTCCTGTATATATCCTGTCCTGACTGCTGTTCTGCAAGTTTAGTCTTGTAAATCTAAGATTTGTATTTTGTGATTTTTAGATGTCCTAGTGAAACATCAGGTGAAAAGTACAGTTGTGTACACTTTCCATAAATGTTTGAGTGTATTCACTGTTGCAGTTATCACACATGGGTTATCCTGCCAAGGGTAGCCCTCAGTCGGCCCGAATACCAGAGGCTTAGTATTTCTGCATTGGTTGCTGTCACTCCAGGACTGACGTCAGGTTATCAGTGGTATAAAAACAGGTAGCCGATGCCATTACATCAGTTTTTCTTGCCCCAAATGTCAGGAGCCCCCAAATAGGGAGCTAAGTTATGGTGGAATAACACCACCAGTAGAAAGTAAATACCAATAGCCCTGTAAAGCATCAGGAAGAGAGAGAGGGAGAGAGAGAGAAGGGGGCTGGAGGGTGGGAAACCAGGACTGCAACAGTGAATACACACAACTGTACTATGATCTTCATGTTTCACTGTTGCAGTCATCACTCTTGGGTTGATTTCCAAAGCTGAAGAATGGGTGGAGGCAGTCAAGAAGAGTTGGGGCTGGCTAGTATGCCCTGCAGGACTGTGGTTGCAAAGCCTGCCCTGGATTTGGAAAAGATAGGCAGGTGGCAATGCTTGGTGAAGGTATGAACAGAACTCCATGTTGCAGCTTCCAGGATGTCCCTGGTAGGGACCCCTCTGAGAAAGGCTGTAGAGGTTGAAGTTGCCTTAGTGGAATGTGTTCTGACTCCCTGTGGGGGTGGTTTTATATGGTGTTTGTAACAGAAATGGATACAGTGTGCTATCCATTTGCAGATGGTTTCTTTTGATATGGCCTTGCCCTCTGCCCCTGGTGCAAAGCTCACTAGTAACTGGTCAAATTTCCTAAAGGGCTTAGTCCTATCCAGGTAGAATCTGAGCTGTCTGTGCACATCTAAAGCGTGCAGGATCCTTTCCCCCTAATTTTGAGGTTTAGGGAAAAAGGTGGGCAAATGAATAGATTGGTTGAGAGCCACACTGGACACCACTTTAGGCATGAAAGTTGGGTTAGTCCTGAGGGAGACGCTGTCAGTATGGAAATGATGAAGGGTTCCACAGCCATAAGTGCTTGTAGCTCAGACACTCTTCTAGCTGAAGTGATGGCCAAAAGCAAGGCTGTTTTCCAAGAGAGGAATTTTAACTCTGCTGAAGCTGCAGGCTCAAAGGGGGGGGGGGGTAGCGTGAGCTTTTCCAACACAAAGTTAAGGTCTCAAGCAGGGGTAGGGGCTCTTCTTGCTAGCCTTAAGTTGTTAGCCCCTCTCAGGAACTGTTTGATGAGAGGGTGTGAGGAGAGAGGTGGCTCAGTGCTGTAATGTACAGAGATGGCAGAGGTATGGATTTTAATGGAAGAGAAGGATAGGCCCCTGTGGAATAGGTCTGCTAGGTAATTCAGGATAAGACGTAAGGATGGCTGTGCTGGGTCAGCTCCTTTAGTCTGGATCCAGGAACAATACATTTTCCACTTGTCAGCATAGGATTTTTTAAGTACTGAGTTGTCTGGCATCACGTATAACATCCAGGACCTGCTTGCTTAGGCTGGCCACTGGGGGAGAAGTCAAGGAATAAGCCAGGCTGCCAGGTTCAGGGTCCGCAATTGTGGATGCAAGAACTCTCCCTACTGCTGAGTCAGAAGAGTTGTAATCTGAGGGAGGTGCCATGGAGGCAACGGAGACAGACTGCACAGTAGTGGGTACCTGTGCTGGCGTGGCCAGTCTGGGGCAATCAGGATTTCCTGTGGTCTGTCCTCCCTTATTTTGAGTAGTACTCTTGTAATAAGAGGAAGGGGAAAATGCATAGATTGAGAGGTTTGCCCAGTGGAAGGACAGGGCATCTACTTTCCAGGCCTTGCTGTGAGGTTCCCTGGTGCAGAATTTGCTAAAATGGTGGTTGTAGAGGGAGGCAAATAGGTCGGGGTACCCCATTTCTGGGTCACAAGGCTGAAGGTGTTGTGGTTTAATTGCCACTTGTGTGGATCTAGGAGATTTCTACTTAAGTTGCCTGCCAGAGAGTTTTGGTTGCCTGGCAGGAATTGGGCTTGTAGGTGAATATGCATGGCTGAGGCCATGTTCCAAAGGGTTATGGCTAGCCTGCAGAGTGGGTAAGAGTGGGTTCCCCCCTACTTGTTGATGTACCACATCACTGTGGTGTTGTCAGTTTTGATTAGTAGAGGCCCCGGAGAATGTAGGGATCTGAAAGCTGTCAGAACATGCTGAACAGCTAGCATCTCTTTTTGGTTGATGTGCCGATGAATTTGATTTGGGCTCCAGTGGCCCTGAATGCACCTGCCATCCAGATGTGCACCTCAGGCATAGTCTGATGCATCTGTGGTTAGAGTCTGGGTGGCATGGGGTTGTGTAAAGGGAAGTCCCTTGTTGTGGTTGCATGCTGCTGCCCACCAAAGAACGTTTTTCTTAGACAAGGTATCATAGGTATGATAGTTTCCAGGTCCTGAGAATGTTGGCACCAAAGACTTTTTAAGTACCACTGAAGTTTCCTCATATGCAGTCTGGCATATGGAATTAGTAGAATGCAGGAGGCCATGAACCCTAGAGCTTGCAGGATTTTCCTTGCAGCCATTTGAGAGAAGTAACCTGTCAGATAGGCTTGTTTTTCTGGAGTAAGGAATGCCATCTGAGAGGATGTGTCCAGGCTTACTCCCAGGAATACAATTTTTTGACTGGGGGACCAGTTTGGATTTCTTTTCGTTGATAGTGTACCCCAGTGAAGTTAGAAGATCCTTTACAAATGTCAGGTGCTGCAACAGCTTTTCCTGATGGTCTGCCTGAATAAGGCAGTCATCCAAGTAGGGGTAAATTTGCATATTTCTTTGTCTGCAAAAGGCAATGGCTGGAGCCAGGCATTTTGTGAAAACTCTGGCAGCAGTGGATAAGCCAAAGGGAAGTGCAGAGAACTGATAATGCACAGATCCTGCCCTGAAACATAGATATTTCCTGCAGGAGTCCCTGATTGGGATATGCAGACAGGTCTCCTTTAGGTCTAGGGTGGCTAACCAGGCATCTTTGGACAGCATAGGGAGAAGCTGCTGTAGGGTGAGCATTTTGAATTTTGGTACCACCAGGAAGGTGTTTAGAATGGATAAATCTAAGACTGGGCACCAGGTGCCCTCTTTTCTGGGTACCAGGAAAAGTCTGGAATAAAAACTTTGGCCTGTCTGTTCTGCAGGAACAGGCTGAATTGCCCTTATGGAGAGCAGGGACTGAACTTGGTTTTGTGCCTCTGCCCACTGGTTTGGAGGAAAACCTGGGAACCCTTTTGGGGTTGGCAGCGTGTGGAAAGAAAATTTGTACCCCTGGGATACTATGTTGAGGACCCATCGATCGTTGGTGATGGAGGCCCAGTTTTTTGCATGGTATGCTAGTTTTCCTCCTAGGGGCACGAGCAACTGGGCAGAGGTGAGAGGAGGAGTTGAGAAGTCATTGTGGATTCTTTCCAAAAGGGGGTGGCTTAGCACTTCCTGTTTTAGAAGTGGAGGTATTCCATTGCTTAGCTCTCTGCATACCCTGAGACTGTTGTCCGGGAGGTCTGCTTCCCCTAGGTCTAGTCTGAGGTGGCCTTGAGGGGGCAGGAAAGGACCAATGTTTTGAGAGGCAATGCCTACTGAATCTTGGAGGCTGTACTTGCAAAAAGTCTTTGACTGTCTGCATAGACTTAGCTTTTTCTTCCATATTTTTTAAAACCTCTTCTGCCTTGGTGCCAAACAGATTGTCTTTGTTCAGAGGTGCATCCAATAATTTTGATTTGACATGGTCTGGCAAGGTCTGTTCCTTAAGCGAGGCATGCCTTCTAAGTACAGAACCCGTGACTGCTGCCCTACAAGATGCTTCTAAGGTGTCAAACCCACATTGCATGGTATGCTTGCTGACTTGGCTTGCAGAATGCATAAGCTCCTGCAATTCTTTATTTTCTGAACAGTCAGGGAAGGCAGATCATTTTTGTTTAATAAGTTCCATAGTATGTTGCTGGTATTTCAGCATGTGGAACTGAAAGTTTAATGCTCTAATGACAAGAGTTGCAGAGGTGTATACTTTTTTATCCCATCTGTCTAAAGCTCAGGAATCCCTGTCCGAGATTGTGGAATTCTTAGCTGTAATTGCTTTTATTCCTTTAGGTCCCTGGGAGATGACCTCTGGGTCAGCAGTAGGATTCTTGAAAATAAATTTGTGTGAGTCAGGGACTCTGTAGTACCTGTCAGGTTTACTGGGAGCAGTAGGGAGAGTATCAGGAGTGGATTCCATAAAAAACATCATCCACAACATCCATAACAGGAGGAATAGCTAAGGGTCTGTGCTGTGGTAAATCTAAAAATTCCCTGAGTCTCTTTTTTGACTGAGGATAATCCTAGCATTCCCAATGGAAATGCTCTGTCAAGGTATGTAGGGTTTCACCAAAAGAAAAATCAACTGGAGGAGAGGCAGAGGAAATGGATTCCTCTGCATCTGAATCCTCATAAGCAGATAAGGGCATGTTTTCATAATCAGAAACCTCAGAGTTGTAAGTTGTCGGACTCTTGGTCAGATAAAGCTGCTGGGGACAAGTCTCTTTTCCTTGTAGCAGGGGAAGGCTGGCTTCCCCTAATCAGCATGATAAGGTCTTCAGCCATTTTAAGCATCTGAGATTGTGGCAAAGAAGCAGATGCTTGAGTTTGGGTCGTCGGTTTTTTAGGGGTAGCTCGTACTCTGGGCCTTAGAAACTCAGTAGTTTTAGAAAGAACTGAAGAAGCGAAAGAAGTCATTTTTTGTCGAATATCAGTAGTGCGTAGGACTTCATCAAAAGCCAGTGCCTGCACAGCAGCTCTAGACCCATCCAAGGTAGAGATATCTGCAGGTTTTGTAGTCAAAGAAGAGTCTCGTGGCATACCGGACTCCGAACGGGTCTCGGTAGCGGCCTGCGAATCCATCGAAGTGGGCATCAGGGGCTGCGAAAGTGCCTCACTGAGCACCGGTGAACTGGCAACTAGCTTAACGGAAGCGTCGTCTGCAGTTTTGGACCTGTGCGGTCTGTCTCTGTCTTTATCCTTACATTTTTTCGGAAGATCGGTAGTCGGATGGCTTACCAAAGCCATTTTGGAATATGGAGATCGACAGCCAAAGTGTTTAGCTACAATAAGGGCCTGATGACGTATAGTGCGGGCATTGAACAAAGCACAAAACTGGCAGCAAAGGACGTCATGGTATGGGCCTAAACAGGTGATGCAGTTGTTGTTGTCTTTCGGCTTTTCCCAGTTAGGGGTCACCACAGTGGAACTCCGGTCCGCTACTGATTGGCAGTAGATTTTCATGAATCCCGAGGTGCCAGCTTGACGTTCAACCTTCAACGAAGGCACGCCCATTTATGCATGTCTTTCGAACACCCATCCAACCGCGGGGAGGACATGTAAGAATGGAAATATCGGTGTGGTATTTGCTTTCAACAGGGGAGACAATTGTTAACTTTTTCTGACATCGGTTAGAGCAAGAAAAAAGGATCCCCAATGGGGCACTTAGCTTTAGAAGACTTCAACTTCAATTTCGGAAATGAAAACTCAGTTAGCGGCCAACCGGCACTTGTGCGAACTGCTTCTGCTTCGGGCTCCTCATCACGAAAGACTGATGTAATGGTGTCGTCTGCCTGTTTTTATACCACTGATGAGCTGACATCAGTCCTGGAGCGACAGCAACTGACGCAGAAATACTAACCCTCTGGTATTCGGGCTGACTGAGGGCTACCCCTGGCAGGATAACCCAAGTGTGATAACTGCAACAGTGAAACATGAAGAACATCTGCTTATCTCTTTGATGACTGTATTAATATATCATACTGTTTAGTTAAGTAGACCCCAAACATATTTACTCTGTCTGTAAATGTTTGCTTTTGGAATCAGAATGGTGATACTGTAGTTTAAAAAGCAAAATAAAAACACTAATGGAACACATTTATTTATTTACATAGCGTCTTTGCTATAGTGTGAGGCCTAGCCCCCCTGCTTAACTTGTTAAAGTCGGGACTTGCACTCAGCAGTCAGATCTGTCAGTACTGACAAGTAAATTATAACTGCTGAATAAAAGAAATATTTTATGCCTGTTGAGTGTACGATAACATAGGTTCATAGGTTCATAGGTTGATACTAGGCTATCTGCCCTAGGGCATTTATAAGCCTAGCCAGAGTGTGTTTGGCTTTCGCCACCCTTTTAGATTTGTTGACTGTGCCTCTGTATAGTAGGTCACAGAAGATAGCCCTTTTAAGGTTAGTTTACTGTGCCTCTGTCTAGCAGAGACACAGAAGAGATCCCAGGGGTAAACTTGATATTGTCTTTTTACCCATGTTCTATATCTACTTTTACCTGGAGTGTTTTTATTAATTCTTGTTTTATTAATTCTTGTTATAGTACTATGCTCAGCATACATTATGTAACTTGTTTTGTGTATTATGCTGGATGTACTGTATTTGTATAAATTGATGTTGGAGCTTTTCTCCGTGGGCCTCCGCTGAAAATGGACCTGGTCCAGTCGCAATTTCCCGGTTAACAAATGTAAAATAAGTAAAATAAATAAATAATCTCCCATCCACTCGTCAAGATTTCTCTTGAAGAGGGTCAGTGAGGGGCTCTGCCTAACATGGATTGGGATTTTGTTCCAGAGTGAGGGGAGCCTCTAGGATATGAATCTGTCCCTCCAGCATGTCCTATTTATTTCTGTGCTGAGGTTTAAGTCCCTGGAGCATGTAGCTCTAAGGGATTTGGATTTCCTGAGGTGGAGCATTAATTCTGGTTTGGACATGGCATTATATGGCAAGCATAGATCACCTCTGAGTAGGCGGTAAGTAACTGAGTAGAGCTGGTGTTTCTTTAGCCGAACTGCATAGGGCATCTGTTTGAGTCCCTTGATCCTCTTGGTGAAGTACTTTTGGGGTCTCTCCAGTTGCTGCAGGTGTCGGTTAAGGTACATCCCAAATGGGGCATTGTATTCAATTATGGGCCTGATGAGTGATGAGTAGAGGGACACAATAACCTCTCTTGATCTAGATGTGAACCCTTTCGTGATAAGGTGGGCTATATAGAAGGTCTTTCTAACCACTTTAGCAATGTGATTGTCAAAGGAGAGATTACTATCTACTTGGGTCCCCAAATACCTAATTACTTCTTCCGTACCTAATGGATTACCACCTATGTGGTAATTTGTGGGCACTTTGTTTTTCCCAAAGGGGATGACTATGTACTTTTTGGCATTTAGCTTTAGGCCATGGCTCTGGCACCAGTTATCCGTCTCTGTAAGTCCCTTTTGGAGGATGCTTGTGTCAGCCAGAGAGTCAATTATGGCACCCAGTTTGCAGTCATCTGCGAACTTGGTCAGCCATAGTCCTCCCGTGTTAGCCTGCACCTCAGAGAAGTATATACTGAATAAGAGAGGACCAGAACTGAGCCTTGTGGGATGCCACTTGTAACTGGTTTAGAGTCTGACATGGCACCTGCAAGTCTGACCATGTGGTTCTATCCCTGAGCTAGTTTGCAGCCCATCTTGTGACATAGGGGTTGATATTTAAGCCGGTGAGCTTATTTATGATGCTTGAGTGGGGTATTGTGTCGAAGGCTTTTGCGAGGTCCAGGTAGGCCGTGTGGACTACCTTCCCTTCATCTATGGCCTTGGTAACTGTTTCAAAGAAGTCGACCAAGTTCAAGAGGCATGATCTGCCCTTAACAAAGCCAAATTGGGTAGGATCCAGGGTCTGGAGGTTCCCAATGTCTTTGTTTATGAGTTCCATGATGATACGCTCCATAGCTTTGCAGACCAGACTAGTCAGGCTTATAGGGCGATAGTTTCCGGGGTCTGTTGTGGCACCACCTTTGTGGAGCAGGACCACTGTTGCTGTACGCCATTCCTTGGGTACATATCCTGTAGTAAGACTGAGATTGAACAGTGACTTTATGTGAGGGTTCAGTTCTTCTTGGAGCTCGTGTAAGACGCAGCCCGGGACACCGTCCGGTCCCACTGATGCTGTGTTTTTTGCTTTGAAGAGGGCAGCTCTCACCTGTGCATCTGTGATCTCAGGGATGCTGCATTCTGTTGGGATAGACATTTGCTCTTTTGGGGGGGGGGGGGAGAAGTTTGCACTGAACCTGTCTGCCAGGCTGTTGGCAATGTCTGTGGTATCAGTGTATTTTTTATCGTTTTGCACTAACTCAGAGCATATCTTGTAGTTGCCACCCAGATTCTTGACATAACTAAAGAAGGCCTTGTAATTATCTTTAGCGTCTTGTGCAATTTTTCTTTCGAAGCTGGCCTTAGATGATTTTATGGGGGATCGTAGTTTCTTGCTAGTACTGATCAGAGATGCCTTCCCTTTTTGGGATTTTGCTTTATCATGTAGTAGCTTTCTCCTTCTGTTGTATAGCTTATTTATGGCTGGGGTCCACCAGACAGGTCTGCTGCCTTTGGAGGAGTGAGTCTTGGTTTTATATGGGATAGCACGATCCATGCATTCCTGTAGGTGTCCATAGAATGTGTTTGTAAAGGATTCTGCGGTTTGGGCAGTATTTTCCACTGGCCCGGGGGCTTTGAAGGATTCCACCTTGGTTTTGAGAAGTGTGAAATTTGCTTTTGAGAAATTCTTCACCGTGGTTTCCTTGGCTGGGGGTGGGGATGGGATATGGATGTCCAGTGAGATTAATTTATGGTCTGATCTTACCAATGAGGGGCATACCTCTGGTGTGGAACATAGAGTCCCCGTGTTGGTGATGACCAGGTCCAATATGTTTTCCCCTCTTGTGGGAGTGGTGACCAGTTGTTACATAGCATTTGAGTTTATAAATTCTAGGAACCATTGGGCGAGGGTTTTGGGGCTTGAGTAGTTTTCCCAGTCAGTGTTTGGGTAGTTGAAGTCACCCAATATTATTGTGTTTGGAGAGACCTTCATATTCTCCAGTGTTGTCAGGAAAGCCGAGTGGGGTTCCTGAGTTTGGGAGGGTGGTCTGTAGCAGGCTACAAACTGAAAGGCAGTTTTGCCCACTGTTAGTTGCACATGGATGGTCTCCGATGCCTCGTGCAGTGCCACTAACCTGGAGGTGTGGGTATCTTTGATGAATATGGATACTCCCCCTCCTTTTGTGGTTCGGTCTGAGTTTTGGGGCCGAAAAGCATGATATGAGGTATAACCTGGTAGTGCTGGGGTGCTCTCGGGAGCCTTGAACCAGGTTTCTGTTACTGCACGGATAGCGATATTCTCCATACTGAGGAGAGCCTCGAGTGCGTGCATCTTGAGGTTTAGACTTCTGGCGCTGAGCAGCATTACCCTTAGTTTTTTTTTTCCTTGTGTTGTCTATGGAGGTGGGTTTGTCTTTTGATCCTTGCCTAAAAAAGGCACTATGGAGGTGGCAAGAGCTTTAGTCAGTATTCAAATGCCCAGGGGTGACAGGTGCAAGCCGTCCCTAGCGAAGCAACGTGGCTTGTCGAGCATGTCATCCCAGGCTGACAGACACTGGATCTGCTTTGAATGACACCAATACTTTAGCCAATTGTTAAAATTGATCATTTTGTCTTTATACTGTGGCATCA
The DNA here is from genome assembly GCF_019279795.1 of Protopterus annectens. Classification (NCBI taxonomy): domain Eukaryota; kingdom Metazoa; phylum Chordata; order Ceratodontiformes; family Protopteridae; genus Protopterus; species Protopterus annectens. Next base: position 448,708,184 of record NC_056743.1, read on the forward strand.
TTCTTGGTGAGGGCAAGATGCTACTCAAGGTCAAGGTCATACCGGCCTGGGCTACATGATCAGAGAGCTCCTCTATGTCTCTTTTCATGTAGTCCAGGGAGGTACGTCTCAGGTCATTCACACCAACTGTTCATGAGTTCCTGTTATAAACTTAGAAAGTAGCTAGAATAACCGGATATCTGTTCACCTGCATTTTTTGACGAATACCAAGTCTGAAACTCAAATGTATGCCATTATTTAGTGACTTCAATCCTCGGTGATTTGTATGAAAACAAAAGATTTTATGAGGAACACACCAAAGCTAAGGTTTCTAACAACATTGACAAAAGGCTTTATGTTGTCTTTTACAGAGGTAGCATATTCATTTCATATTTATTCTTAGGGAATTTGATTTTTCACTGATGTTCTTTGTTTAACCTCTTAAAATTAATTTCTGCAGTGTGAGCTATTTGGTTTATTTCTCATAACAAGGACCCCAAGAGGTAAGGACACTGTTTACTTCTCAGCACATGGACTCTGAGGAGTAAGAATACCAAGACAAAGAAGATGGTATAGGATTTTAGGCCACTGGATTATGGTGAGTTCGGAGAAAAGGCTTCCAGAAGCAAAATGAAGGAAGGTAAACAAACTATATAAAGGGTTTAGGCACATAGTCCTAGGTTTTGGACAAGAGTTTGAGGAAAAGGCAGAAAATTCATAGGAATGTGAGTCTAGCAATTAAGGAAAAACACTGGACATACAAGAGTTGGAAAGAAGGGAATTACGGGGTGGATGAGGTAAAATACAAGGAGGGTTCTAGGAGGTTAGCAAAGGTTAACAAGTATGCAGAAAAGCATAAGCCGATAGGAAGTTGGTAGAAGAGATCAAGAAGGGGGAAGTACAGTTGTGCAAGTTGCACTTACCATAACAGCAGATGTTCAAATTCCTCACTGCTGCAGTAGCCTTTGGCACCTTGGGTTGTATCATGTCCAGGATACAACTGGTCACTCTTCATAAAAGCTGTGGCTTGCCCAAACAAAAGGAAGAAAGCTTACTAGTCTTGAAACCCCAAAAAGACATAAACATATAACTGTTTATCCCAACAGCTAACGATATACAGTCAAAGTGGGATGGAGATAGGGTGAGGTTACTGCAGCAGTTAGGAATTAAAGCATTTACTGGTATGGAAAGTGCAATTTACACAACTGTGCTATGTTCATTATTTCCAGTGCTGCAGTAGCCTTTGGCTATTTGGGTTGATTACTAAAGCTTATCCAACCACAGAGGAGGAAGGATAAGCGTCCAGAATCCCCTGGAGAATTATCCTAGAAAAGCCAGTCCTGAACCTGGAAAAGGAATCCAACCTGAAATGCTTTGTAAATATGCCTTCAAAGAAAACAAGGATCTATTAGAATGTGCCTTAATCCTACCCTGAAATGTTTTACTATGGTGGGAATAACTAGAAAAGAAACATAAACAATCAACTGGAACTGTCTGCAGTGACACAGGTTGCCTTTTTCCGGTCCCATACTAGGAATTCTACAGCTGTACAGCTTTCCTAAAGGATGTAATACTGACAAGATGGCATCTGTGTTGCAAAAGCATAACCAGAGTGTATAGACTCTATTCCTCCCTGCCATTCAAATTATGAATGAAATGAGGGAGGCAGATGGCTAGACTCAAGGAACACTCTGAAAGTAGTAAGGGTATATATGGGGAATTTTTTTTCTACAGATAACACTAGATGCATGGAGAAGCAAAAGGGTTAACCCACCATGAATAGCTGCAATCCAGATACTCTTTTGCAGATGTCAGAAAAATAAATCAGTTAGTCTACCAAATAAATTACCCAATAACTGCTAGAATAGCTGGTTCAAACATAAACAGAAATAACTTTCCCAGCAAAAAGTAAAAATCCAAATAAGTGTTAACTGAATAACAGATGACCTTACATATATGACAGTAGAACATCTTTGTAGAACAACTTGAGCAAAGTCTGAAATGAAAAGGAGGAGCCACAGACAGATGATGAAATGGCTGCTAAATACCCATTACCAAAGGACTAAGCAGGACATAGGACAGTAACTCGTAAAAATGTTTGATAACCAAAGGCAATAATCCCAGATACGGCCTTGGTTATAGGTAAGGCAACAGCTAAAAAATCTTCTCCACCGACTGACATAACATTCCCTAGTAGTAGCATTTGTAGCTTCATTTAGCACCTGCTGCATGTCCTCAAGAAAAAGGTGCCTAAAAGATGTTAGAATACAATCATCCAGGCAGTCAGTTGAAGTTGTTTGAGAATGGGGTGTATCAAACTCCATCTTGTCTTGTTTGAGTAAATCCAATCAGTGAGGAAGCTTGTGGTAATTAACCCCTGATGAATTCCATATGAAAGATTGCTTGGGCCAGAGGGGAGTCGCCACATTCATTTTTGGAGAGTCTTTCTGAATCTTCAGAATGAACCTGGATATCATTGGAAACTGTGGAAACGCATACAGGAACATTCCTGGCCATGGGAATGAAAATGCATCCATTTTCCAGACCTGCCTGCCATGAGTCCTGGTACAGAATTTGCTTAGCTGTCAGTTTTGAAAGGAGGCAAACAGACCTAGTTGAGGTGTTTTCAACAACTAGATCTGTTCCTGGAAGACCCCCGTCATTTAATTTCCATTTGTGAGGGTTTGTTCTGGTCCTGCTCAACTTGTCTGCAACTACATTTTGCTGTGATGGAATATAATATGCTTGAAGGATTACACAATGCTGTATAGCTAATTCCTAAGCCACTGTGGCAAGCATGCACGGGGGTAAGACTTGTAGCCCCATTTATGCACCACATCCCTGTGATATTGTCCGTAATTACCTGTAATGGTACCAGAGACCACAAGGTCATGAACAGATTTTATCCCTGGATCACAGCTAGCATCCCTTTGACTTTTATAAGCTTTGGTCTGTTTGAACTGTCCAAGCCACACATGTTTACCCCTGTAGAAATTGCTCTCTAAACAAATACTGAGGCATCTTATTGCCTCCACCAATGTAGGTCTTTCACAATAAAGCTCAAAATTGGAATATGAAAATCTCAGAGGACGAGATTGCTGAGTCCACATTTTTTTAAATATGGAATTTTTCTCATTTATAACCTGACAATGTGAATCATGAAAAACACAGAACCCATGAATCTCAGAATCCTGATATTCTCTGGCTGGATTCTTAGACTGACTAGAGAAGATCAAGAAAGAGTATAGATACAAATTCACATTTCCTCTGTTAGGAAATCTTTAAAAAGGCATATTTAGAAGGCAATGAAAAAACACAATCCTAGGTGTAGGAGTCAAAGATGATTTGTAAACATTTATTTGGAAGCCCAGATTGATAAGAGGTGAAGGAAATCCATGTTAAGGATTCCTGAAATCTCACAAAAAACTCTGCAGCAATCAGTAAATTGTCTAAACAAGGAAAAATGTGAATACCTTGCAGTCTGCACCAAGGTATTCCTGGAGCTAGACATTTTGTAAATACCCTATGAGCTGTAGCTTACTCAAAGGGTAATGCAGAGAAATGATAATGCGACACAGACACAGAATTTGAGGAATTTTCTGAAGTTTGTGCTATCAGCATGTGATGACGAGCATTTTTTAGCTCTAATTTTTCTATAAAACTCAAAAGCGGAAGGAGTAACAGACTCTGAAGGGTCAACATTTTGAATTTTGGTGCTTTCACAAACCATTTGAGAAAGGAAAGCTCATTTTTTGAAAGCAGAAACATTCCGGAATATAAGCATTCATCCCTTTGGTCTAGATGCACTGGTAGTATAACTCTTAGGGCACACACATATTGACGAACCTGACAAAAAACTCTCTGTTTGGTTCAGGGGGTAGGGAGGAATTTTTCTGAAAGGAGGTATGAGTATGAAGTGCCAGCTGTAACCCTTCTGAACCAGCAGTAGTACCCAAGAGTCTGAAACAATCTGTTGCCAAATGGAAAGATTCAGACCCAGTCTACTTTTTTTGGAAAGGATCCCTGCTTTGTTGTTGTTCTGTTGTTGATGTTGTCCCTCTCCTGCCATCTCTCTTTTTTTGTTCTCTGTTTGCCAGAAGATGGCAGGGACTGATTATTTTGTCTTTTAAAAAATAAGTGGGTTTGTAAGATCTATAAAATGGTACTTGAAAAATCTTATTAGCTCCCTGAATTAATTTCTCTCTAAGCAGCAGTTGGGCCAAACAAAAATCTCCTTGTTTAAAGTAGAGTTTAAACCCTTAAACTTTATCTCAACAGAAAGCTTTTGAGTATGTACTCAGGCATATCTTTTCAAAAGAGCAGCAGTGGTAGTGGCCCTAGGCACAGTATCTACACAATCATACACACTCTTCAAAGCATGGTCAACACACCTGGGACAGGTTAGAAATTGTAGGATTCGGACAGGACTCACCTTCCAAAGGAAGCATGGCACAATAATCCCACATGCTGTCCACATCTGACAGAATAAACTGGAAGAAAGAAATTCACTTATAAAATATATCTGATACCTAACCTTCTCTGCAAGGGAAGGGTTAGTATTAATAAGCACTCTGCCTTTTTTGGGGGACTGAAGGCTGAGGGTCACAGTTATTGCAGGCAGCATTTAATACATCTTCCATGGTTGGTATAATAGGACGAATGGGTGGAACATGAGGTAAATCCATGTGCATCATATCATAATATCTCCTCAGTTTAGGGAGAACGTCCACTTGTTCTCACAAAATTATACTGTTCATCAAGGAACTAGTCTGACAAAAGGAAAACGTCTTTATCTACCATATTCTTAGATCTCTCTAAGGCATTTGATACAGTTTTGCACCCTTTGCTACTATCACAGCTCACTAACTTTGGACTTTCCCTCACCACTCTCAACTGGTTCTCAAGCTATCTAAAAGACAGACAATAGACCGTCAGATGGCAAAAGTCTTCTTATCTTAACACCTCTACTGAAGTCCCTCAAGGCTCCATACTTGGTCCCTTCCTATTCAATATTTTCATTAACAATTTACACAAATCTATTACTAATGGAACCCTTATTCAATATGCGGATGACTCAATCATTGTCTGCACAGCAGACTCTATTTCTGAACTCCAACTCAAAACCCAAACAGCCTTCTCCAACACCGAATCCTGGATGTTTAAAAGCCACCTAGCCCTTAACCCAAATAAATCCAAGATTATGCTTTTCACCTCCAAAAAGTCAACCCTGTTGGATAAAGCCATGTTCAGTATCTACTCCCAAAGTAAAGCGCTAATAGAATTTGTCAGCCACATAAAACTTCTAGGAGTATCCATAGATGAGCACTTAAAATTTGATATTCACTTGCAACAAAACAACCAAAAACACATCAGAAACTTGGAATGCTCTACAGACACAACCAGTTCCTTAGTCCCTCCACCAAAATACCCTTGCCTCCACCTATCTACTCCCTTCCCTAATGTATGGTACCCCTCTACTTACCAACCGCCAAACCACTCTAAAAGGTAAGCTCGAGACATTCTATAATAAAATTGCAAAATTCGAAGAACTACTCCCATCACTGTACTGCTCTTCACTCCCTAAAATGTCTGGAACTACCAAACTACCTCAAATATCTGCAACTTACTACTGCTCACAAACATATCTTTAAACCTTAGTTCTTTCACCTTCTACCTCCCAAATAGGCCCCTTAAATCTGAGAATCACCAACTTTTTCAGGTTCACAAACCAAACCTTCCACCTGTCAAACTGCTCATTTCTTACTTTTTAGCCAAGAACTGGAATGCTCTACCATTAGCAATCAGAACACTCCAAAATCATGGCCTCTTCAAAACTTCACTCCGCACTTACCTATATTCCACCTGCAACTGTACTTGCACTCAGCCTCCTTGAATATCTAGCTCTAATGATATATTTTCTCCCAACTTTCTATGCTTTGTATCATCTAAAAACCATCTATGCAGTAATTATCTCTACAAATGTTTGTAATCTGCTCACTGGTATTTTGTCTGGCCACTGAATTGCTAAGTGTGTTTCTAACTGTCTATTCCAATATGTTAGATAATAGTATACTACAAATGTATATCATTTTATTTGCTTGTTCTTTTTATTGTACTGAGGAGGTTTTCTCCCCGGGTCTCCACTGAAAATGGGCACTGTATGGCCCAGTGGACATTACTGGTTAACAAACTACAAATAAAATAAACAAATAAATAAATAAATAAATAAAGAATGGCGGTGGAGAGGCCAAACTTTTCTCCTGAATCAGAGTCTTAGTCTTGAGACAAAGAAAAATCCCCATCTATGTCCCTGTCTATGTCAGAATCCTCTGCCATATTTTCCTCAGGAATATACTGGCCAAGTTGATCATTTGGTATTGATTTCTGCTTTCCAGGATAAAAAAAACTTGAAATAAACTCCTGGCTAGGATAAGAAAAATCATCATTATGAACTGATAAAAACAATATTTTTGTGTGAGTCTGACTTTTATTCCTAGGGACATCACTGGAAGGAGATTGACTGACAGATGATAACGTCATATAGACTCAAGGTTTACACCACCAGCTGTAGTGTATTAGTGAGTCTGTCAGCTAGATAATGGATCATGTGATTAGTGCTAAGAAATCAAAGAAATGGAAGTAAGGGAAGGAAGTAGGTAGAGCAAAAATATTATTAATACTGTAGTTAAGACATAAGGTGTAAAGCAAGTTCAGAGACAATTATATAGATGATAATCATAAGATTTATATTAGAAGTATTGAGGTAGAGGGTGAGTAGTGTCACAAAATAATTTATTTTATCTGGAAAACACTAGTAAGACAATTTATGTATTGGTGAAGACTAGTTGTCTTAGTCTTCACCAAGAATCTAGTCAAGACAGAGATCATCAACAGATCAATGAACAGCGGTCAGATGTTTGGCTTGTAGCACCTCTGTATGGGGGTACAGGCCCTTTAGCTTAACAGTATTGGCTGGGAAGTTGTGGAGAGAATCCTGAGGGGAAGGCTGGTAGCATTTCTATAGAACATCAGTCTCTCGGACAACAATCAACATGATTCATGACATGAAGATCACTCAGTCAGAAATACATCAATTTTGCTTAGATTACAAGAGAATTTAACAAGAGATTACCAGCAGATGTGGTCTGCCTGGACTTTATCAAGGCTTTTGAATCTCATACCGCACAACTGAAAAACTGGGAGGGATAGCCAAAGGACTGAATAACTGGATAATTGCATGGTTGGAGGACAGGACAAAGGGATATGGTACAATGGCAATGTCAGGAATCAAGAACGTTATTAGTGAAGTACTTCCAAATTCATTTGTGGGTTCAGTTCTCTTCAGTGTCCTTGTTTTAGATGTATTTGTGGGAATACAGAACAGAATCAAATTCTTTGGTGATGACAAAAAAGCTGCTACAGGAAACAATGGGAAGAAGGGTCTAGGTAAGGATTTCAAAAGGCTGAGCAAATGGTTAGAAAGGTAGCTATTGAGGTTCACTGCATATAAAATCAAAACATTGCAATTGATTCACAACAAATACAGTGCAAGGTGCCAAGTGGAGGAGTGGAAACAAACTTTACGTACATACTTACCGTAATGCTAGATCTGTGTTGTCTTTTTACGTCCATCTCAACTTGTGTGTATATCAGATCAAATGACAACTTTTTAGACTTTTGAATTTAGGGCTCTGGCTGCCCCCCTCTATCCATAATCCTTCTCATCCAACAGTACCTCAGATCGAGTTTGCCTGCCTACATTCCAGACATTTCCAGAAATGGAAAAGGGGAAGACCAAAGGAAGAGGCCAGAGTTAAGTACAAATTGTAGGAAAGACAAGACTCTGGTCAGGTCAAATATGATCAGTTGAGGGTCATACATGTGACAATTTGGTAAGGGGGATGAAGAGACGGAGTGGAGTGAGATGGTTGAAAAAACACAACAAGGATCAAATGTTACGGCAAGCTCACAACTTTCATATCCGATGTTGTCTTTTCCATCCACCTCAACTCATGCGACCAAGTCCCTATCTACTATGCACCAAGAAAGGATTCATGGAAGTTACTCCAGAGGATGATAAGCCCAAAGAAAGCACAGGACCTAGACACTAGGTCTAGCTTATAATGTGAAACAAATATATGAAGAGTACACCACAGCACAGATGTCATCTATGGACACTCTGGCAAAGAAAGCTGCAGAAACTGCGACTGTTTTTAGACAGAACCTTGGCTTTGTACAGAAAAGTAATACAATTAAACAGCAGACATCCACTTGCATAGTGTGACTCTAGAAACACCATGTCCCAATTTGGCCTTGGAAAAAGAGTCAAATAAATGTTCAGACTTCTAAAAGTTTTGACGATGAACATCCAGCAAGTGTAATGTATATTCTGCTTTGTTATGAAATTTGGGAAAATGACTTGCAAGTTAATGGTTTGATTCAGGGCAGCTTTCTAAGCCACTTTGGAGAGACAATTAGGATTAGTTTGAAGAGAAACCTATCCTTATGAAAAATCAGATAAGGGGGTTTACACAACAAGGCTTGCAACTCTGATATATTCCTAGATGAAGTAAATGCCAACAAGAAGATAGTTTTCAAATTGATAGATATGAATCAATGTGGTTTTGTGGAGGGAAGGCAAACATTTGACAACATAAACGGAACAGTGATGATCCAGGGGAAAGCAGAATGTAAGAAAATATCACTGTTGATGGTAGGTCTTGATGCAGAGAAAGCATTTGGTAGAGTAAACTGGGACTTTATGAGCAGAGGAATGGAAGCATTTGCATTCCCTGGTAAAATTATAAGGTTGATTAGGAGGATGTACGAAGGATCAGAGGTGAAAATTAAAGTGAGTGAGGTCCTCTCTGATAATTTCTGCTTGAGCAGAGGAACCAGGCAGTGGTGCCCTCTCTCCCCTTTGTTATTTGCATTACATTTGAAACCACTGGCAAAGAAAATAAGGGACAAAGAAATTCAAGGATATAATTGGTGTGGTAGTCAAGAAAAGCTGGCTCTATTTGCAGATGACCTTATTTTAAACATGACAAAACCAGACAGGGACATTACAGTGCTGTGGAACACATTGCAACAATTTCAAACCTTTTTGGGATACAAAATTAATGAAACTAAAACAAAAGTAATAGTGATAAATTATGTTCCCACATATGTATTTGTTCAGCAAGATCCATCTTTATGGGTACATGATAAAGTGAAGTATTTAGGAGTATGGATTAAAAATGATACCGTTGTGGCAGCTAAGGTTATGTGGGAAGAGACTAAACAAAAGATAATACAAAAACTGGGAAAATGGAAGCTGTGTTGTATGGATTTCGATAGTAAGAGATGGGTAGTTAAAATGTTTTTATTCCCTTTAGTCTTATACACTGGTCAGGCATATCTTTATGAACCAGAGGAGAAGTAGTGGATAGTAATTAATAATGAGCTGAAAGATTGTATCTGGGAGGGGAAAATGGCAAGAGTCAAGTGGGATAAGCTGATTCTTCCAATAGAGCAGGGTAGATTGGGATTACCTGAGTTGAAGGGGTATTTCAGAGCAACACAGTTAAGGCGCCTATGCATAGCAGAAGCAGAAAACTATAATTCAAAGTGGAGAGATAATAATGAACAGTACTATCACTGCCCTCCAATCTTTCACACACAACATTGCCCAAGCAAGAGATAATAATAAACTTGTATCAGCTTTATTCCTTGACCTAGCCACAGCATTTGATACTGTTTCCCATCCCATCATCCTAAACAAACTTTCCAACCTACAACTCTACCTCCACTACCTCCTGGTTTAACAGCTACCGCTCAAAGAGATATCAGTCCATCAGATGGCAAACATCCTTCTCCCCTTTCCGTCTTAAGATCGGGGTTCCCCAGGGTTCTATCCTGGGACCCCTACTTTTTAATATATTTACAAATAACCTCTATGTCTCCTCCCCCCACTCTACCTTAATACAGTACGCAGAAAATTCCGCAATTATTAACACCTCTGACAATATACAAAATCTCCACACTGTCACTCAACAACCTCTGCATCTAGTAGAACAATGGCTAACTGAAAACAACCTGCTTCTCAACCCCAAAAAGACCAAGCTTCTCCTTTTCCCTCCAAAAAACCTCAATCCAGCTAAAGACAACTTCACCATCTCATCCTTAGATAATAGAATTATCACCACCGACCCAAACACCAAAAACTAGGTCTTCTATACCTCAACAACAAATATATACCTAATAAATCTAGACCTATACTAGCTAAAACATTTATTCTACCATCCCTGCCGTGTGCTGCTCCCATACTTGCTAATCCCCAAAATAATCTCTTAACCAAACTAGAAACCACCTATAACAAGATAGCAAGATTTGCAGCCAGTAATAGCTACAAATCCCATCATTGTATCTCCCTGAAAAGTTTGACATGGCCTAAGCTCACCCACATGCTTCAAATATCACAACTGCAAATTGCATTCAGCATTCTAAATAGCCCCAACTCCTTCCCTGCCTTTACATCCATAATTACACCCCCACACACCCAATTGTGACCTCAGAAGCACACAACAAAACCTTCTGCAGGTGATCAAGCCAAACAAAAATATTGGAAAAATACTTTACAATCATTCAATCGCATATTAATGGAACAAACTTCCATTGTCCCTTCGCTCCACTGCCAAAAGTGGCGAATTCAAAAAGCAACTAAAAATTCACTTCCAACATGCATGGATATGTACTTGCCAGGAAATTACCTAATGAATTTTTCTTCTCCCAATTAACATATTTGCCTGGTATCCACCTAAACTGTCTACATATATTACTCTGCAGTTAGTACTTATGCTATTAAATGCATCTTTGTTGTACTATGCCATAATGTTACTCTATTTTTTTTTATTCTAGGCATAGCTACATTCATTGTAAATAACTTAATGCTAACCAAATTTGTCAAACATACTGTTACTGCATTCTCAAAATACTGTACTTTTGCCTTGTATATATTCATATTGTATGTTTCTCTCTGTTTTTATACTAAGTATCTTACAACTTGAGTTGTCAGGTTTTTTTATCTTTTAATTACTTTCCTGGAGCTTTTCTCCTTGGGTCTCTGCTGAAAAAGGGCTCTCTGGTCCAAGTCGGACTAACCTGGTTAACAAATGTAAAAATAAATAAATGAAACGGGGGAAGCTCAAGTAACAGGGAGAGACTGGAATTTTTGATACAGACATTTAAGGAGAACAAAAATAATCATATAGAATACTATAACCATAAAGTAGCAGAAGGTCTTCTAAGAACTAAGTCAACATGGGACTGGAGAATGGAGACTCTGCCAATAGGGATGACTGCAATTAGGGATAACAGACAACAGGCAAGAGGGGGCAGGAATATATTGGAGAAAACTGGCAAAGGAACCAAGGTATTGGGAGAAAATAATTACAGAGGGAAAGGTAACAGAATGAGAAGACATCAAGAACGTATTTAGTTTGCAGGCTAGAGACTGCCTTCCATATCAAGGATTGATATCAGGGTATAGGCAAAGAGAAAGAAATGGGGGGGGGGCTAAACAAAAGGCCAGCACTGCTAGAGTTTTCAGTAGAATCTAGAACAGAAGTTACAGTTAAGAAAGGAATAAAATATTGCATGATAACTAAGAGAATCAATCAGAGGAGGTTAGGGAGGCTTGGGAAGAGAGATTAGACAAACAATTCACAAAGTTACAATGGGGGGGGGGGATATATGTATGTCTCCCAAATATGCAACAAAATCTAGAAGACTTAAGATCTTTGCTTGGAATTGTTTACATAGGTATTTTTATACCCCAAGCAGTCTCCAAATAATTTTTCCTCAGGTAGACAGCAAATATTTGAGGTGTGACGAGGAAGTAAGCGGTAACTGGGAACATATTTTCTGGGAGTGTAATGAGTTGGCAGACTTTAAAGATTCCTTGCAGACTGCTCTGTCAGAGATGCTGGGTGAGGAAATTGGAGTAACTACGGAAATTATTTTTTGAGCTATGATACAGAATTGAAATTGCCTAGACATAGTAAGTCCTTGCTGAGTCTAATTATGATGGCTGACAAAAAAGCAATTACTAGAAAATGGAAATCAAAGTCTAAACCAACTTTACTAGAAGTAGAGAAGATAGTAACAGAGATAAAACAACTGGTACTGGGATCTTTAGAAAAGGATAGGAGCAAACTACATAGGAAAAAAATGGGAAATATGGTATCAATACATGCAGAGGAGGAATGAGATTTAAAAGAAGGCAGGATTTTAATGAGCTGTGTAATGGCTGACTAACAGTGATTGCATATATTAAAAGTGATGTATAATGTTTGCAGTTACAGTTGTGTTGGCACGGTTTGGAATGTATAATGTTTGCAGCTGAGATTGCGTTGCTATGGTTTATCTTCATTTATATAAATGTAACATTGCCTATATCGTATATGATAATTTAATAAAGTTGTTTCTTGTTATAGATTCATAGATTAGTACTAAGCTAACTGCCCTTGTGAGCCATTTTAAGCCTAGTCAATTATCCCTTGTGAGACTCAAACCCTGCACCTTGTGTTTGTAAGGCAAACACCTTAACCATTAGGCCACCCTCCCAAAAAAAAAAAACAAGAATATAGCCTTCTAGGACAGGAATTTTAGTTCCTCTGAAGTTACCATTTGAAAAGGACATGTATTCAGGGTATAAAGCAACAAGGTAATGTCCCAAGGAGAAACTGGGGTCCTAAACGGTGGACTAAGAATTTCAGTGAAGCAACAGGGATCTGATTTTCTTCAACATGAAAGTTGGCAGGTGGCTGCTAGTTTAACTTTGATGGCAGAAAAACTTGCACCCTTTTGACCCAAACCTGCCAAAAAATCCAGAATGGCAGGTAATGGAGCTGAAAAAAGATCCAAACCTTTGGAGAAGACCCAAATTGCAAATGTCTACACTTACTTCTTTAGACTTTTCTTGTGGCTGGTTTCTGTGAAGAAGACAGGATATGGAGTACAGAAGTAGAAGAAAGCCTGGCATTTCTAGCCATTATTTGAATTGGTTAATTTCACAGCTTTGATGATTGGGTGAGGCTGGCCAGACAGGTGAGACAGAAGGTCTGGAAGGGGATCCAGCACACAGGGATGGGGTTTCAGATGAGTCCAAAGGCAGGGGAACCAGATCTTCCAAACAGGGGAAATGAAGATCACTCTCACCTTGCAACAAATTCTTTGTGAAGGAACTTTCTTATAAGAGATAAAGGAGATCAGGGGCCAAGAGTGGGTTGAGTGTCTCTCGGTGACTGTCTCTCCTGTGGAATTATGGCAAAATAGCTGCTGAATTTGGTGTTGAGAGGAGATGCAACAAGATAGCAGCAAGGAGGTTGGCTCCAAAAACTGAAGATCTTGGTAGCCACCAACTAATTAAGTGACCACTTGTGAAGCAGGAGAATGGACATGCTTAATTTGTCCACTAAAACACTGGATCTCTGTGGGATATGTATTGCCACTAGAAAGTGCTGGGAAGACATGGCCCATTGCCATACCCTCATGGCTTGTCGACATAATGGATATGAATGGGTTCCTCCTCGTTTGTTGATATACCAGGCTACCACTATATTGGCTAACTTGATACAAATCAATCCCCTGGGAAGGGAATCCTGAAAGGCCTATAATGCTAAGAGGACTGCCCTTATCTCCAGAACATTGATGTGAAGTTTGGCCTCTGATGATGTCCATATGCGTTTGACTATTTTCTCTTCGAAATGCCCCCTTACACCCCAATAGGGAGGCATCAGTGATCACTGTAGTGCTGAAGGGTGGCAAGATAAAGGGGTGACCAATAACAACCAGTAGGAAAGTCAATCACCAGTGAATGTGATGTCTGTATATTGTTGTTAGACTGACTGGGAATTGCATAGGTTCCACTGCAGAACCCTCATGTAAAACCTGACATGTGGGACCAGAGTTATCAAAGTAGCCATCAATGCCAGTAAACAAAGGATCAGCCTTGCCAGGGGCTTTGAGTATGGAAGAGTTTTAGAAGCTTGCCAGTGTAGGAAGAAGATTCCAGAGTCTGGGAGTTTTGCAATTTGACAAGTACTATTCAGGTGGCACCTAGTTGGTGATACAGCTGCAGCAAGGAGTCCCTGGCCTGAAGAAATAGATCCCTTGTGGAAGAAGTGATGAGCCAGTCATCTAAACATGGGATCCTTGGAACCTCTGCTGCCTGATGTGCTGCAACTATTGCCATGCAATTGATGAACACCCTGGCTGCTGTGGTGAGATGAAAGTGCAGTGCCCTGAACTGAAAATAACTGATTCTCAACCAAAATGTGACTGCCTCACTATTTTGATCCATAAGTAGACATCCTATAGGTCAAGTGAGCACCTCCAGTTGCCCTTCCTCAAAGAGGCAGAATGGAATGAACTATAACCAACTGGAATTTCATCTGTTTAACAAACTGGTTTACATGAATGAGGTCCAGAATGGGCCTAAATACCCCAGACTTTTTCAGAACTAAAAAAAATCTTGAGTAGACTCCAAACCCTTCTTGATCTGGAGGAGAACTCTTGGATGACTCGCTTTTCTGGCAGCTTTGAAACCTTTGCAGATGCTGCCTTTCTCTGACTGGGTGGGACATCAGTAAGTTTTCTTTTGTTTGGTGGATAGAAAACAAAGGGGATAACACAGCATCTGGTTATAATTTTCTGCACCCAGGAATTTGTGCTGTAGCTAATCAGACTTGAGGGTGCAGGGATAAGTGCCCCACAACTGTCTCCAGAATGTGGCAGTTGGGCAACTGTTCAGGAGCACTGGAAGGGTTTCTTGGTAAAGGGAACTCAAAACCCTTGATTCCAAGGGCCACCTCTGCCACGGAGGTGACCTCCGTTAAAGCTGCCCCCCCCCCCCAGGGAATCTGTCTCCTGAAGTATCCTGAGCAAAGCCCTTAAATGTCTGGAACCACAACCTATTTCCACCCTTCTGGTTCTGGGAAAAGTCCTTTTGGGGGTGGGGGATTGGCCATGGCTCAGAAGTAGAAGGTGAACTCACCTGGTGAATGTCCTCGAGGCTTAAAGAAGCTGACTCTCAAGTCGAACAGGATGATGTGAACAAAGGACCACAGACTCCAGAGGAGATTGCGATGGATCTCAGTGAGAGTAAGAGACCTCCTCTCTAGATTTAAACAGAACCCTTTCAAATGTCTCAAACCCTGAAGTTGAAACTGGACCCAAAGAAGGACCTCTGGGATCCAAAGAACCAAAATAGGAACCTCTCAAGATATGATTTGACTCGGCTCTGAGGCATACACTGGTAGCGAGCTATCAAAAGCCAAAGTACCTAGGGGAGGGATGGCTGTGAAAGCCATGGAGTCAACCCCAACTTGAGAAGACCAATTCTGCTTCTCGGCTAAGAGACCTCTCAAGGTCTGACACCATCAAGCGGGTAAGGCTACAGGATTAGACAAGGACATCCCATGAGAGACTTCCTGACCACTGAATCCAAAGGACGGAGTGAGGAAGGAGAAACATGAAGGAGGGGTTGTCAGGGCTGGGCTGAGCATCCCACCAGAGTGGGAGGTGGAGGGAGAACCACCAGCTGGGTTTGCATCCTCAGAAACTTCCACATCATCCTGTCAACGTCAACTTCAATCAGGCTCCTTGATGACTGAATGGTCATGAAAGATGATTCCACCTAAGGGGGTCTGGAGGATCGAAGAGTCAATTTCTCCTGCAATACATGAAAATGGAGTTGGGGATTGGCTGGCTCCAGAGAAAACCTCAAAGGAGGTGATTGAATCTGAATAAGCTCAAAACAGGGATGGGATTCAATAAACTTAATGTTTTTGCAGATGGACCGGGAGGACCCAAAGGTTTGGGAGACTTCTTTTAAACTCTTTCCTTTTCCTTATCTTTTGGTCTCTCTCTTTATTTTTCATACTCTTTTGATGGGTTAAGTTTGTCCCCAGAAGTCTTACCAGAAAGGGAAGCAGAGGCTGAAACAGAAGTTGTTGATTTTCCCTGGGTGTCAGGGAGAAGACCCTTCAAAACTAGTTTGTTGCACCTGCCCACGAGGGCTCTAGCTCCAAAAGATGCACAAGAAGAGCAATCCACACCCAAATGGGCCACTCACAAACAGGTTCATAGGTTCACTGGTTGGTACTAGGCTATCGGCCCTAGGGCCTATACAAGCCTAGCCATACCAATTCCCTGGATATTTCTTCCCACAATATTTACTTCCCTGGACCCCTGTCTAGCAGGGCGACTGACGTGATCCCCGGGATGAATTTCCTATCTCCCATCCAATCTTCAAGGTTCCTTTTGAAGAGGGCCAAGGAGGCGCTCTGCTTGACATATATGAGCAGTGTATTCCAGAGTACGGGGAGTCTCTGGTTCCAGAATCTATCTCTCCAGCATATTTTGTTCATTGTGATGACAAGGTTTAGATCCCTGGAGCATGTGGCTCTGAGGGATTGGGACTTCTTTAAGTGGAGCATGTCCAACAGCTCAGGGTTTGACATGGCCTTGTATGTTAAGCAGAGATCACCTCTGAGTAGACGATATGCCGCAGAGTATAGCTGGAGTTTTTTAGACGGTCAGCACAGGGCATCTGCTTTAGGCCTGTGATTCTTTTAGTGAGAGATTTCTCGGCCTTTCCAGCTGTTGCAGATGTCTTGTGAGGTACATACCAAACGGGGCGTTGTACTCTATAATGGGTCTAATGAGGTATGAGTACAGTGGGACAATGACCTCCTTTTTTCTGGATGAAAAGCCCTTAGTGATGAGGTGTGCCACAAAAAAGGATTTCCTGACTGTTGTGCCGATGTGGTTATTGAAGGTGAGACCACTGTCCACCTGTGTCCCTAAGTCTCTCATCACACTTTCGGTGTTTAATGTACTGCCACCTATGTGGTAATTCATGGGTACATGTTTTTTCCCAAAGGAGATAACTATATATTTATTGGCATTAAGCTTGAGCCCATGGCAAATCATAAGCACACAGGGAATGGGGAACACCGGGAGGATCTTGTGTCCCCAAATGGTGCATTTTTTAATCCCCAAAGCCTTGACATTCATAACGGGGGAAAAGAAGTTAGCACAACAACAACAATAACCTTATCTAATAATAAAATTCAAAGATCCTAATGGTAGCAAACAGCTACTACACTTTCCAAAGAATTCCACACTATAGAAGAAATTATATACAGAAAAGTCTCTTTTTTGCACATTCAGATATTGGTAAGGAAATAAAAAGGTGTGAAAAGTACTCCCACGGTACCTAAACTAACCAGAGAGATCTATTATCACACTATATAGGAAAACTGACTTAAAGAAGAAGATACTTTATCTCCAAAGGGAAGATTTATCTGACATAAACATCAAAAAGTAGCACTGAGCCCAGAAATCATGTTCTAATTTAACAAGCGGCAAACAAAATCTGACATCTCAGGATCATAAGAGATTACTAGGTTATCGACCCGGAGGTAATTTTAAGCCTAGCCATTTCAACCCAATGTAATACCATAGAAGTACTAGTCAATACCCAAGATTGCATTTAGTGATGACTGCCCATGTCCAGGAGGTTTGTGGGTGCTATCCCTGGTAAGAATTTACGGTGCCCCAACCACTCATCCAGGTTCCTCTTGAACAGTGTCTTAGAGGTGCTCTGTTGCACATGAATTGGTAGCCTGTTTCAAAGACATGGCAGTTGCTGGGAGATAAATTTGTTCCTCCAGCCTGTCCTATTTAAGTTGCAGGCCATATTTAAGTTCCTGGAACAGGTAGCCCTAGATCTATTTGATTTGGGGATATGCAGTAAGTTAATTAGGTTTGTGTCTCAGGTTGCTCTGTAGGCCAGGCATAAGTCTCCCCTAAAAAGTCTATATGATATGGAGTATAGTGACAGGGATTTTATTCGGTCCATGTAAGGCACATGCTGGAGGCCCTTCATCTTCTTTGTCAGAAACCTCTGAGATCCCTCTAATTGCTGTAGGTGCTTAGTACGATACATAACGAATGGGGCGTTATACTCAGTTATGGGCTGGATAAGTGCGCATGGGGAGGGTTATAATTTCTTTTGCTCTCGAGGTGATGCCTTTACTAATCAAGTGAACTATGTGGAAAGCTTTCCTTACAACAGCAGACACGTGGTAGCTGAAGTTAAGGTCATGGTCAACCTGTTATCCCATATCCTTTACCACTTCTTGGGTACTTAGGGTAATATTATTGATTTGATAGTGTGAAGGGACATTGTTTATATAAAAGGGAATAATGATGCATTTCTTTGCAGTCAGTTTGAGACTGTGACTAGTCCGCCAGTTGTTGGTCTGTGTGAGACCCTCATAGAGTATACTGACATCATTTGGGGATTCAATGGTAGCACCTAGTTTGTAGTTGGCTGCAAACCTGGTCAGTCACAACCTTTTAACTTTGACCTGAACTTTTGAGAAGTATATACCAAACAGAAGGAGCCCAGCACTGACACCCTGTGGCACCCTGCTGGTAACAGGTCTGCTGGTTGATGTGGAGTTACCCACTTTGACAATTTGCTAAGTTTATCGGTAATGCCTGAATGTGGGAATCTGTCAAAAACCTTTGCCAAGTCGAGGTATGCTATGTGCACAGATTTGCCCTCATCAATGGCCTTAGTCACGCTTTCAAAGAAATCCAGCAGATTTAATAGGCAGGATCTGCCCTTCACGAAGCCGAATTGGAGAAGATCCAGGGTTTGGAGGTCACTTATGTCTTTATTTATGAGATCCATAATGATACGTTCAACGGCCTTACAGATGAGGCTGGTCAGGCTTATGGGTCTGTAATTTCCTGGGTCTATTGCTAGGCCACCTTTGTGGAGGACAATAACTGTAGCTGTTCTCCATTCTGCAGACACAAAGCCTGTGGTTACGCTATGATTGATAAAGGTACTTAGCGGAGATACTAATTCATGTTTTAGCTTGTTTAGAAGGCAACCTGGGATGTCATCTGGTCCCATAGAGGCAGTGTTCTTTGCCTTGGACAGGGCTTTGAGGACATGCTCTTCAGATATGTAAGGTGGTGGGAAAGATTGGGAAGGTTTGTTGTAAGTTAGGAGGGGATAAGGGAGTGAAATTTTCACCAAACCTATCTGCTAGCAGGTTCACTATCTCTGTGGGGTCAGTGTGTATGAGACCATTGGCCACCAGTTCTGCACATGCTTGGCTCCTACCCTTTAGGTTACGTACATAGCTGTAAAAGGCCTTATGGTTATCCTTGGCAGTACCTGCTAGGTTTCTCTCAAAGGAGCTATTGGAGGAATTGACAAGTTGTCTTATTTGCATGTTAAGGCTGAGGAGAGTGCCTTTCCAATGTTGGGTCCTTGTCTTTGTTTTCTTGGACAGCAACTTTTTGCATTTATTGTAGCACTTGTTGATGCTGGAAAGTCCACCATGGCATCTTGATTTTACTTGGGGCTCTGGCTTTGATTCTGTCAGGTACAGCCAAGTATGTACAGGAAGGATAAAATGTGAAGTGATCATCCTCATCAGAGACGAGGGAGGAGGGAGGAGGAAGTACAGGCACCAGCTTGTCTTGTCTAACTATTCCCTGGATCTTCTAAACTATTATTTCATAGAGAATGTCCTACAACCTCAAAACTGTTAACCAGAACATGTGATATAAACGAATTCCATATGTGAATTCTGGATTCACTTCATAATACTGAAAGCTCAAAACACTGAAACTCAAAACACTGAAACCAAAACAATGAAACTTCAAAATCTTGAAAACTCAAAACACTGAAACTCAAAACACCGAAAATACATATGATACACATACTGAGTTTAAACAACATAAATCATAGCACTTTCCCTCCGCACTCCCTATGTGGGGGGCTGTGCCCCCCCAAGCCCCCGGCTACTTATATATATCAACTCCAAGATTGCACTTCACTACACTAAGTGCAATCTTGGAGTTAATATATAGGGGTGCAGGGGGGCTTGACCCCCTATTTACACTTGGTGGAAAGTGCTATGGTTTATGTTGTTTAAACTCAGTATGTGTATCATATGTGTTTTCAGTGTTTTGAAGTTTCAGTGTTTTGGTCTTCTATATTATGAAGTTTTCTAATTTTCAGTGTTTTGAGTTTTCAGTGTTATGAAGTGAATCCGTGAATTCTATACGAGAAGAAACTGTTAGAGAGAAGGACAGAAAGAGAAGTTATAGAAATGCACCTAAAATGCAGCCTAGCTAAGCAAGTGTAACTTAAATATAACATAACATTGTCACTGCCGATATCTTCCGCTGAATCTGCCCTCTATTCTATGTAATTAACAAGAACATTTCTAGTTAAACAGACAACACCTCTTTACAAATATGATATGGGAGATATATGACACAGGCATGGAGCAAAAATATGGAGTGGCACAGTGGTGTAGTGAAGTGTTGCCTCACAGCAAGAGGTTCCCCAGTTCAATTCTCATCTGGGGTGCCTTCTGTCTGGAGTCTGCATGTCCTCCTGTGTTCAAGTGGGTTTCCTCCAGGTGCTCCTGTTTCTCCCACATTCCAAAGACATGCAGTATGTGAACTGGACATAGGAGTGAGAGTGCAATGTGGAAAAACAACTGCAGTAGGGCTAGCTACCTGGGGGTGTAAACCTTGACTCTAAGTGTCTGTCATTGTTGAAATGACACCCTGACCCCATGTGCAAAACTGGGAAAAAGGGATTGTGGATGGATGGAGCAAGAATATATAACACATATGCTACTTATTTTAACAATGAGTGATCGTAGGTAAAAGAAAAACATCACATCATGCAAAACTCAATGGTATATATTTAGCTACATGATGCAAAGGTGAATTTCCACATACCATATCTTAAACTAATAGTGTTAATATAGGAAAGGCTGTCAACCACAGTAGAAGTAATGAGTCTGGTGGTGATAGCATAGTATCAGTGACAATTTTGGGGTGTACATTTCATTCATATGCACACAGTGGGTATATAACAGAGAATTCCCTGGTCTCGGGCAGTGTTGTGTGCACATGTGCAATATAAGCAAATAATGCTAGGAATGCCCTCCTCCCAGCAGTGTTTTGTGATGTACATTGATATAACAGTGTGCTAGCACAGGTCTTGGTCAGTGTTGTTACTATGTAAGTATATAGTATTGGTAGTGCCCTGGTCTCAGTCAGTGTTGTGTGCTGCAAAATTATGTAACAGTGGGAAATGTCATGGTTTCTGCCAGTGTTACATGTTGTATACTGGGAAAGACTGAGTCTCAGGCAGTGCTGTGTGATGAATAGGTATATAACAATGCAAATGTCTTTGTCTTAGACAGTGCTGTTCATGCAGCATATAAGCGTAAAACCAGGACTGCAACTAGAGAAATCGGCACCCTGGCCAGTTCGCAGCTTGACCCTGGCACCACCTCTACCCATTCTGAAGCTGAGAACCAAAAAAAAAAAACTTCTCTGTAAGAACCAAGACAATATAAAGAAAAAATATATACACAGCTGTATCTTATGCAACATCTTTGCTAAAATCAATTACATAGCCAAGAGATGTGAGATGCTATCATATTGCAATTGCGCCCAGTCAGCAGCTCTAGTACACTGTCTCATGTAGCATCATGTACTATAAAACTAAAACAGTGGGGGTACCCTGGTCTTGGGTAGTACTGTGTACTGCATAAATATACAACAGTGGGAATGTGTAGGTCGTAGGAAGTGTTGTATGCACATATACAGTATAAGAATATAACATGGGAGTGCAGTTGTCTCAGGAAGTGCTATGAGTTATACATATATACAATACAGGAAATGCACAAGTATTAGACAATATTGTGCACTGTATCAGTATATAACAGAGGGAAAGCACTCTTCACAGGTAGTGTTTTCTGCACATGTGCAGTCCAAGCATATAAGAGGGGGAATGCCCTGGTCTCAAGCAGTGTGCTGTGTATAAGTGTAGTATAAGCAAGTAACAGTGGGACTGTTCTGCCCTCAGGCAGTGTTTTGTGCACATGTGCAGTATAAGCATACAAGAGTGGGAATGGTCTGGTCTCAGACAGTGTCACGTGCTTTATAAGTATAAAATAGTGGTACTGCCCTAGTCTCATGCAGTGTTATGTAAGTATGCAACATCAGGAATGACCCAGTCCCAGGAAGTGTTGTGTGCTGTAAAAACATATTACAATGGAGAATGCCAAGTCACAAACAATGTTGTGTGATATATAAATGCATAACAGTGAGAATGTCCCAGTCTGAGGCAGTGCTATGTGCTATACAAGCATATAACAGAGGGAATCCCAGGGTGGTATGCAGTATACTCATGTTATAATGAGACTGCCCTAGTCTCAGGCAGTGTTTTGTGCACATGAACTGTACAAACATATGTGATGACCCACCACTGGACCAGTAATCAAGGAGACTCAATCCTTGCCACTGACACCAGTGGGTGATGTACACTGGAAAGATGACAAGTTCACAGACAGTTATTTACACATGCAGCTCTTTGCATCAAGTGCAATTTCCCTTAAGAGCACACAGACATTATAGTCAGTCTGGGGCTGGTTTCTCCCTCTTCCTCCAGATTATGAGTAAGACTCCCCACTCGCACATTTATAGAGTTGAGATCTCAGCTGACTGACCAAGCCAGACCTCCAGCACCCTCTCTGTCCAACCAGTGCTTTGTGTCCCTGCCCAAGTAGCTGGTACACACACACACTTTGAGGTTTGATTTACACATATACACACACACCTGGGAAATGCTGGCACAGGTTTACTAGCTAAGCTCACTTCTGCCCAGACTATAAGGTAGTTACCACTGCCACCAGTCAACTCCCTATCAGCTACTTTAAGGCGCTTAACAAAGGATGTCCAATCTTACTGTGTAATATTAATATTAACACAAATGGTAGTTTCACCAATAGCAAGGAAATTAAGAGTGGCCCACACAGTGTCGCCAAATAAACATGTAAGTACTCTCAAAACTTAAATATCTCTAGAAAAAAACAGCCACAATGAAAGGCTTAAGTATATTTAATAATAATAAAAGAACAAGACAATACTAAATATATATTCACAGTGACATCAGCGTCAAAACCACAGGAAATATTTAAAACAACACTGCAAAGACTGTCTCAAATAAATAAATAAAAACATCTAAACTAAGTTTTACTATATTCCTGACTGTATCTAACAGAATTACTATAACCTAAGAACTTACTAATAGAGCAAGGCAGATGTGGTGAATGGATCTTCTAGCTGTTGTCAGGTTCAAGACAGAATACGGAATATTCTGTTTTCATTAAGAGACTTCTCAAAATAATATCTAAGATATTACTGCTAGGATAGCTTGCAGAATAACATAATTTCTTGTCGTCTGACTTTTAGTTCCCAGGCCCAAAACAACCGTTGATGAAGCTGGCAGTATTTAGCATCTACCTGCAAAAACATACAGACAAGGGCTTTTCCTCAGACCTCTGGCAGAAGCTGGTAGTCAGTTACAGTAGTGCATGAGGATTTCTGTTCTCCTCCAGTAGGGCACACTGTGGATCCATTTTAAACACAAGCATTTTACAAACACCTTTTCAACACACACACACACATCTCTACAAGCAGTTTGATATATACATGACATGCAGTTCTAATACATTTATAACACAAGCATCTTGTATAAATCATTTTGATATTCACCAATGACATATAATTATTTACAAAATTTCAGCTACATGGGCTGACAGTATCTCCTTTCGTCACATTTTCTCCCCCCCTTCAAAGACTCAAGCTAGTTTTTCAAGTGGCCTTTGAGAAATTTTGCTTGAGAGGAATGAGCATATATGGGAATACATTACCCTATTCCCTCTTGACAGCCCATGTGCGTTGGCATTGCTAACCCCACTGCAGTGCTGCACTGTCATATCATATGCTTGAAACCCTAGGCTCCGCCATAGTAACTTGGGATTTTCAAAACTGGTGAAAGAAAAATAAAAAACACCACCAAACCCGTACACTTGACAAACTTTATTGCAGAAAAAGACTAAGCGCTTACATCCAGTGGCTCCTAGGGCTTCATCAGAGTAACTGTTAAAATTCAAATGCAAGCTTAAGTAAACTTCTTAACACAGTCACATGATCAATGCAATAGGGAAATGAATGAATACTTATTTAAAAAGAGTACATCAGCATGAGCAAAGTGCTGTGTTCAATAGAAATCACATTTAGATATACATATAAATGTATATTAATTCACTCACAGCAAATTGTTATAAAGTGCAAGTGCTAATAAAATAAATATGTTGTATAACTTAGTTAAAAATAATTAAAAATTGTTGGGTAAAAATGCGGAATACAAATACACACTGATTACACTACATAATACCTACATTGTACTGTATGTAGTTAGGGAACCAAGGAACCAGAATAAACAGACCTTAAATATAGTATTTTCAGATCTCCAATGGCCTTAATTTTAACACCGGAGCTAATGAGATGTCATTTATGCCAGGATAAACAGTGGCATTAATTCTTAGTTGCCACTCAAACTCTAGTTTCTCAAGATAAAGGTTCAAGTCTCCACCCCTACCATAATTAAACACTGTCGATGATAAAGAACAGAATTTTTTTGAAATTGTTACAGTTCTTAGAATGCATATATAATGCATTCTCTTTTTTTCTTTCTTGATGTCTCTATTATGTGCTAATATCCTTTCCTTGAGTTTCCTAGTGGTTCTACCCACATAGAAACCAGGACAGGACATACAGCTAGCTAAGGAGATCACCATCTTGGTGTTGCAGTTGCATTTACCAGGACATGGAAGGGTACGATAATAGCCATCAATTGCAACATATGGACCTGTATTAATAAATTTACAGGCCTTACAAGCATTATACAAGCCTTTTGTTTTTGTTTGTTGCTTCTCCAATAAGTTTTTAATGTTAGGACCCCTACTATAGGTAATTCTAGGAAACAATCCTAGGATGTTCATAGTGTCTTGATCAAAATTATCTTCCAAGTGTTATGAACTATGGATGTAATTGTCAAGGCATCCTTGTTGTATGGGAGAACTAACACTATCAGTTGACAGAACTTTTTTGTTGTTGTTGTTGTTATTAACACCTGGTTCTGTGTTTAATATTGGAATAAATCTGTTGTTCCTGTTCCGCCTAACATAATTTCTAGTTTTAATCAACATTATAAATGGGTATCCTCTGTCTCTAAACATGCCAATTTATGTGTAATTCTCATTCTCAAAATCAGTGTCATTGCTTGTTAATCTTGAAATTTGTACCATTTGTCCTTTCACTATGCTTTTCTTTTGATGCATAGGATGGCAACTGTTATAGTGGAGAAAGGAATTACAATATGTTTCCTTCCTGAAAATCATTGATTGTACTTTCTTGTTAGTCCTGTCCCATACCAGTCTTATAAGGTGTTAAGAAGTTTACTTAAGCTTGCATTTGAATGTTAACAGTTACTATGATGAAGCCCTGGGAGCCACAGGGTGAAAGCGCTTAGTCTTTTTCTGCAATAAAGTTTGTCAAGTGTTACAGTTCTGTATGGGTTTGGTGGCATTTTTTATTTTTATTTTTATTTCACCAGTTTTGAGTTTCCTCTCTTTTGGGTGTTTTTTTCTTTTATTTTAACTTGGAATTTTGCTGGCTGGCTCCCTGTAGCAATAGATCCCCTTTAGACTCCTCCTGCCTCCTACTGCAAATAATTATCACCAGGGCCTCCCTATCATGTTAAGGTTTTATCGTGTTAACATAGTACAGTTTGTACCCCTGCCTCCTGCCTAGCAGTTCTACCATGTAGTTAACATCACTGACCTTCCATACCACTCTGAAGGGTCCCTTCCAAGCTGCCTGCTGTTTATTATGTCTAGCAGGAATGACAACCATAACCTGCTGCCCCACAGCATACTCTCTAGCTCGTGTATTCCTGTCATACCAGACCTTTTTCTGCTGTTGGGCTTCTGCCAGGTTCTTCTGGGCCAAGCCCATGAGTTCCCTGAGCTTTGTCCTGAGGTTTAGAACATATGCCACAACAGAATCCTTGTGGGATTCACAATCACCCTACCAATCACCATGAATCAAATCTAGAGGTCCCCTCACCCTATGCCCATACAGCAACTGAAAAGGTGAAAAACCTGTGGATTCCTGTGGCACCTCGCTGTAAGCAAACAACAGATGGGGCAAATATTTGTCACAATCCCTCTTAAACAGGTCTGCAAATGCCCATAGCATGGTCTTTAGTGTAGAGTTTATTCTCTCCATCAGACCATTAGTCTGGAGATGGTAGAGAGTGGTCTTTATGTGCTAAACCCCACAGTGCTGCCGCAGACAAGCCAGCAGGTCTGACATGAAATTGGCAACTCTGTCAGTCAGTATTTCTTTTGGGAAACCTACCCTGCCGAAAATCTCTAACAAAGCATTTGCCACATCTTCTGCCTCGATGGAAGACACAGCCACTGCCTCAGGGTATCTGGTAGCATAATCTACTACCACTAGGAACTTGGGGTACTCAGAGGCCCCACAATATCCATAGCTACCCTCTGAAAAGGCTCCTCAATCACAGGCAAAGGCATCAAAGGAACTTTCACCTTGTCTGCTGCCTTGCCTACCTTTTGTCACTGCTCACAGGTTCTGCAGTACTCTGTTACATCCCTGGAAATCCCAGATGAATAAAAGTTCTGCATAATATGTCTCTTGGTACACTTTATGCCCATATGACCTGCAAAGGGAATGTCATGGGTTATGGCTAGAAGTGCCAGATGCTAGGCTCTGGGCACTACCAGCTGCTATATTCTCTTCCCTCAGGGGTCCACTCTCTGTACAGTAACCCTTTGTCCCAGTATACAGATTCCCCTTTTTCTTGAGAATCAGACATCTCCCTGGCTACCTCCCTCAGACCTTGTAATGTAGGATATGAGAGCTGAGCCTGTCTCAGCTCTCTCTTTGTAACTCTAACCAGCTCCCCTTCCACAGGAAGTCTGGTATTCTCTGACAGCGGTGCCTCACTGTCAGCCTAGGTACTACTACTCACCTCTGCCCATGAAGTCACTCAGTCCAAGGGAAAATCAGTACCCACCAGAAGCTGTGGCTCACCTACAGACTCACTGCTACAGGGTAGCTCCCTCCCTGAAGTAGCCACCTCACCAGTCCTGGCTTCAAGTGTGTGGTCTGTCTATGTCCCCCTCAGGTTACTAGACCCACATGCTTGTCTGCAAGCCTGACTGCATGTAACTGCAGGTACACAAGGTGCTGCATTATCAGAATCATTCACAATCAGGACATCTGCAGGGATATCCTCAAACACACCTACTTGCTTGCTTCCTTTTCCACCCTCCCAGTCAAGGTGAACCCTAGCCAAAGGTATTTGGAATGGGGACCCTCCTAAAGCTTTGACTGGGGTAGACTGCCCAAGCAAGTAGTGCTCCTCTTTAACCATTGCAGGCTTCACAGCTGTTAGGTCATAGGCTGTGTCTCTCTTAGCAGTGTCCTGTTTCTCATCTATTAAGATAGGATATAACCTCTTGTGGTAGTTTGGTATCTTTGTTGTCTCCAGATAACTTGCAGCTGTCATTCTGTCATTCCCACTTACTGGCTCCTCCACCTTTTGTTCTCCACCTTGCCTCAGTGGACATCTATATGCTACATTTTATTTATTTATTTTTATTTATTTATTTATTTATTTATCATTTGTTGACCGGGAAAGTCCGACTAGGTTCCACAGAGCCTGTTTTCAGCGGAGGCCCGGGGAGAAATGCTCCAGATGCATAGCCCCACTGGTTACATTTAAAACATTTAACCCTTGATCCTGGCCGTGTACCTCAACTAGTGGCTTCCCCTCTTACTGGCGGACTCTGTTGACATGGTTGAGGCTGCCCACCATGGGTTCCCTTAGATCTATGTGCAGCACTAGGTATCCCTTTCCTGTGCAGTGATGCCCTGCTTGCTAGCTATAGGTGTCCCTTTTTCCCCAACTCATCTGCAGTGTTACATTCTCTATCTGCCAACTGGATTCTCATGTCCTCAGGCAAAGTGCTAAGGGCTTGCTCCCTCATGAAAAGATCTGCCAGCCTTTCAAAAGTGGTGACCTGACACCCACTCACCCACTTATGAAAATAAGTGCTTAGTTCAGTAATATATTCACACACACTTTCATCTGCCTTGCATCTATGCTCACAAAGTTTTTTTTCTGCAAGCTTCAGGTGTTAACTTAAAACACTCTAATAAACTATTTTTAATTGTATTGTAATTTAAACAATCAGTATCAGACAATTTAGAAACACCAGTTACAGCTTTACCATGGAGTACGGAAGCAAGAAACTGTACCCAAAGCCACAGCCCGAGCCCTTGGTCAATATTATACTATTTACATACACATTCAAACATATGAATAAAACTATCAAAATTATCACCCTCTGTAAATTGTGGAAGAAATTTACTGATCTTTATTGCTTCTGGGGTTCGGTTATTCCCTTCCCCATAACTCCCATTACCCTGGTGAAGAGTCAGCATCTCCTTTTCAGGTTACCTCTGCCTCTCATTTTCTTTGACTTCCAGACATCTCAATCTTTTTGCTGCTTCTAATTCCATTTGTTTCTCCTGCTGCAGTCTCTCTGCTGATTCTAGTTCCAAATGTTTGGCTTCCAGTTCAAGTCTCTTTAACTCCAAATGGACTTTTAAGTCCTCTGAGACAAAGTTGAACTGTCCATTTTCTGAGAGTTGTACATCCCCAGGGCCAGTCTGGTTGTCCTCCTGCTTGCTGGTCTGTGATGCAGCTGTGGCTAAGGCTGCAATCATTTCCGCTTTAGTCAGGTTGGGATGCACCAGCCCTTTGGCTTGGCACATCTCAGCCAACTGGCTCTTTGTCAGCTTGCCATAATCCTCTGCTGACATCCTTGCCTGCTCTCCCTAACTAACTCAGCTAACAAAAAATAAATAAAACTATTGTGATATGAAACTCTGAATATCTACAATGTGGCTCCTTGAGAGTACAAATACCTTCTTTAGTGACCACTGTTTACAGGCTGCAGGAGTTCAATATCCACACCAATGAATCCCAGTATGTGATGTGGTGATCCCACCACTGCCAACCAATATGTGATGACCCTCCACTGGACCAATAATCAATTCCCTTAAGAGCAAACAAAGACCACAGTCAGTCTGGGTCTGGTTTCTTGCTCTTTCTCCAATCCTCCAATAAGTCTCCCCACTGGAACAGCTAAAGAGTTGAGATCTTAGCTGAGTAACCAAGCCAAGACCTCCAGCACCATCTCTGTCCAAACAGTGCTTCATGTCCCTGCCCAAGTATGAGTGGCCCACACAGTATCACCAAATAAATATGCAAGTATTCTCAAAACTTAAGTATCTCTACACAGATCAGCCACAATGAAAGGTTTAAATATATTTAATAATAATAGAACAAGACAATAGTAACTATATATTCACAGTGACATCAGCGTTCAAAACCAAGGCAACATTTAAAACAACATTGCAGGACAGTCTCAAATAAATAAAGAAAAACATCTAAAGTAAGCTTTACTATATTCCTGACTGTATCTAAGGGAATTACTATAACCTAAGAACTTACTAACAGAGCAAGGCAGCTATGGTGAATGGATCTTCTAGTTGCTGTCAGGTCCAAGACAGAATGCTCTGTCGCACTAAGAGACTTCTCAAATTAATATCTAAAATATTACTGCTGGGCTAGCTTGCAGAATGACATAATTTCTTATTATCTGACTTTTAGTTCCCAGGCCAAAACAGCTGGTAGTATTTAGCATCTACCTGTAAAAATATACAGACAAGGACTTCTCCTCAGATCTCTGGCAGATGCTGGTAGTCATAAAGCAAATGCATTCCTTCATGCTTTCAAGACTAGTAATTAATTCACCCTAGAGACAATACAGTAAAGTTTCCTAGTACAAACAGTGTGTCTCCTGATGCACTGAAAACTGAAAGATGCCATGTTTGATGGCCTAGCCATAAAGTAATTTAATTTCAGTTGTTTTTTTCTAAAATTTACTAGACTGAGGTTAACCTCCTGTAGCCCAGTTCCTACTGTTACAATATATGCATTTAAACAGTTACAACACTGCATGTACATTTATGTTCTCCTCCAGTAAGGCACATGGTGGATCCATTTTAAACAGAAGCATTTTACAAACGCCTTTTCAACACACACACATGTCTGTACAAGCAGTTTGATATATACATGACATACAGTTCTAATACATTTGTAACACAAGCATCTTGTATAAATCATTTCGATATTCACCAATGACATATAATTATTTACAAAATTCCAGCTAGCTGGGCCGGCAGTATCTCCTTTTGTCACAACATATAACAATGGGAATACCAATATGTGCATCTGTACATGTGATAGAGACAGAACATAAGCACAAAAGAGAGCACATAGTATCTTCTGAATGTGGCAGGCAGTCTGTCAGCACATATACCCTTAACAATAAAAAGTATGAAACTATAAGGTCTCCCATTACTGACTTTAATCCTCAGTGGATCACCAGTAAACTGATCATTCTAGAGGCACAGAGCAGCAATATGCGACAAATCAGGGACAGTAAAGAGCTATGGGGGGCAATTTCAACACCTTCCATTCTTTGATTTTTTTTTTCATTCATTTGCTCACAATGATACATCTGAGGTGTATTCTCTCAACAAAGTGTCTGTGACTTCTATGTGTGCACGTATGTGTCTGTCTATGTCTGCATGTCTGTGCACATTTCTATGTATATGTGTGTGAGCCTGTCTGTCCTATTGAATGTGTGTGTGTGTGTGTGTGTGTGTGTGTGTGTGTGTGTGTGTGTGTGTGTGTGTGTGTGTGTGTGCGTGTGTGTGTGTGTGTGTGTGTATAGACATTAAATACTTTCATTACTTACATTTTGAATGTAAACTACTTCCTCTGACAGCAATTACATAGGCCACAGGAAGTCTGAAACATTAGACAGAGGAATTAGTTTACATCAAAAAATATAAAACAAAAGGATATAGCAAGAAAAATTCTCCAGGCACAATAATGCCCTCCAGAGTATGTGTTATTGGGGAAATAAACCCCTTTGAGTGTCTAGCAGTGATGGGTTTCACAATATCCCTGTACAGGTATTATTTCTCCATAACACACACCCTATGGGGCATTAATGTTGTCTGTCTTTTTGGCTTTTTCCGGTTAGGGTTCGCCACAGAGGAACTCCGGTCCGCTAATGATTGGCAGTAGATTTTTTTTATGGTGCCGAGTTGCCAGCCTGGCGCCCAACCTTCAACGAAGGCACACTCATTCACGCATGTCTTTCGGAGGCCACTCGACCGCGGGGAGGACATGCAGACTCCACACAGAAGGCAACTCCAGCCGAGAATCGAACAGGAGAACCTCTTGCTGTGAGGGAACAACGCTACCGCTGTACCATCATTTGCATATAATAGTGGGAATTCACAGTTTTCATGCAGTTTTGTGTGTTATCTATGTGTATAACTGTGGAAATTCCCCAATCTCTAGCAGTGTCACATGCTAAAAAAAAAATATATATATATATTTATATATATATATATATATATATATATATATATATATATATATATGTAACAGTGGGAATTCCCTGGTTGCCAGCAGTATTGTGTGCTGTAAAAGAGGACAACAGTGGGAATGCCCTTGTCTCAGGAGTGTCATGTTCAGTATAAACTTATAAAAATGGGCATGCCTCAGCACTTCTCTC
>NC_056743.1:448747365-448782365 GCF_019279795.1 Protopterus annectens
ATAGTGTTGTTTAGCAAAAGGTAAGTGGGACTTTGAAGATAAAAGTCACACACACACACACACACACACACTCCCTCTTCTGCTTACTGCCCTCTAAGAGGCTTCCCTAAAGCTGGAGAAGAGTTTTCTATAAATGCTGTGTGATACATTTGAGGTTTCTTACCTAATCTTATTAACAGTCGGGCATGTGATTTTCAGGTTTTTTTTGCTGATGGGGATGGTAGATTATTTACCTGGTTGTATTAGTAAAACTAAGGATGATAAGGCAGCCATTACGCTGCTTGCATCCTCAATGTCTTTGTTAATCCCAGGAGGAAATATCCTTGTTCTTCTTCTTTCAGCTTTTTCCCAGTTAGGGGTCAATTCCTTGTAAAATAATGTAGATACCTAACTCAGGTACTCATGCAAAATAAATCAATGTTCTTCATACTGATCATTGCTGTAGTAGCCTAAGATATATGGGTTATAGTCAGCACAGGATATAACATCCAGCCAGCTTCCAAAGCTTCAAGGCACCTTTCATCCACCCAAACTGTTAATCATCTTGAATTGGGCTGACTGAAAAGATAGGCTTGGGCACCAAGCCATTCTGAGCTTTTCTGTCGCCACAGACAGCATTTCTCTTCGGCCTCAGAGGTCAGCTTGAGCTGTTCCATTGTTGGTAGATAAATTCCCATTGGGGAAAAACTTCACTTCCCACATATTATTTCTAATGTTAAAATTTACTTTCTTCTGTAGGAAAATAGTTTTTAAGCTAGGTGCATGTATTTTTATTGCCTGTCATGGAAACTTTGCTGTACTTTTAAAAGGAAGTATACTTTTGTGTTTTTTAGTGTAAAGGTTGATTTAAATATTCTAAACTGTGTTTAAATGACTTTTTGAGGATGGTAAAGTGTATTAGAGTGCCTTTTAATCTTGTTTTAAAGGGGAAAAAAGACTTTATGCTACTTTTGAAATTTTACTGGCTATGTTGTTTAGTTTCTCCGGGAAGGAGGCTCCACTTTTGGCTTGACAATGGAACAAACTACTGGTCCCATGGTAGGTCCTTCTTCCAGCCATAAAAAAAAAAAAAAACTTAACTAAAATAAACAGCCTTTGCCACCACAGCAAGCTAGCAATTTACCACAGCCACAGGTGGAAGACTCTGTTGTGGCCAAAGCTGTTTCCTCAGGCCACTCATCTTTTTTTTCCCCAGATCCCACTAGTGTTGCCTATACAGCCACCACAGACCAGGGGTTAGCGACATCCTCTGCAGCTGTTGGGGTCCCCCTTAGTGGGCAAGGGAGAGCAACTTTTGTCAGTTTTGGGAGAAGAGGAAGGAAAGGTGCCCCTGATTAACCAGAATGTTGTGTCCAACACTAGGAAAGCTGTTGTTGCCATTAAAAATCTTGTTTTGCCTAATCTTCCTGTCAAAAGGGAAATAGAAAACTAAATATATATCTTCTCCTACTCTAGTTTCACTGGACAGGAACAGTTTATTAAGTCTGGCTCAGGGTCTTGTACAGGCTACTGACCTATACTATCATGTAGTTTCTGGTAAGAGAAAAAAAAAATTCCACTTTTCCTGAAAAGATTCAAGAAAATGAATTTAGAAAGGAATGTGATAGGGCAGTTTTTTGTCCTCAGAATTGTAATTCAGACTCAGAGGAGGACATGTTATCTGAAGCTTCCTGTCGAGCATACTCTTTCTCTGAGACTATTTCTAGAATGTGCTAGTGTTTTCAGTAGGATAACACTGAGGTTTCTCCTTCAGTAGGGTAACACTGAAGTTTCTCAATCTCTCAGAAGGTTCTAAGAAATGTTACAAATGGAATTCCCAGAACCTCCTCCTATCCTACCAGTGATGCCAGCATCAAAGGATGCATTTGTCAAAGCCTGTGGTTTAGTTTCCCCGATAGCCAGGCTGCCTGCTGCACCTAAGAAAACAGATAGAATGTACAACATTTTTTAGTCTTATATTTCTATATACTCATCCCAGACCTGACTCAGCAGCTGTAGCTTTAGTAAATCCAGCGGATGCCAAGCATTTTGTTATCTCGAATCCTTCCCCTTCTAACAAGAATAGTAAAATAACTGATACATTTAGGGAAAACATTTATGCTTCTGCAACCTTAATTGTTAGTATTTTGAATGGCCACGATCATATGTCAAGATTTATTGTGACTAATTGTGAAAGTATGAGGAATGTTTTATCTGCAGTTTTTTCCTGTGGGGGAAAAAATCTGCTTTGTGAGGTTTACTTTCTCCTATTTCTCAGCTCAATGTTCATTATTTAAAGTGTATACATTACTCTGTATATACTACATCCAGGGCTGTTTCCAATGGTACTGTGCTGAGAAGGTTTATCTGGCTGTTCTCAAAACCTCCCAGAAGATGTAAAAAAATGAGATTTTAAATTCACTTTTGGTTAGATTTTGGTTTATGGTCCCTCTGCTGCAGAGGTTATCAAAAATGGGATAAGAGGGCTAAAATGATACAGGAGATCTCTCATTTTACAGCCCTCCTTTTCTATATTTTTTCCAAGGGTTTTTCTGCTCACTCATCCAATTTTGGCAAGAAACAAAACAAACAGTCTCAGCAAAATGCTGGTAAGCAGCTGTTTAAAAAAATGGCAGGGTGGTTTGAACCACCTCAGAAACAAACAAACAAATGAATAAATAAAAATAAACAGTCGAATAAGTCAGAATGACTACATAAGGAACCTTGTTCGCCCTCCCACCCTGGCAGTCCCATAACTCTTCCAGAAGTCTGAATCTCTACTGTTCTCTTTAGCAACAGATTGTTTCAAACAAATGACTTCTGAGACTGATTAAGCAGGGTACAGATGGTCGTGGGAAGAAATCCCTCCTTTCCAGGGGAATTAATCCACATCCACAAGAGCAAACCCATCTGTTCCCACCTGTCCTACAGCACATTCTTAAGAGGTAACAGAAACAGTTCCTTCATACAAAATTCCTGGGAACCAGTTCTGGACCTTTCTTTCCTAAACCCATTTGAGATAGTGCCATGTTTAACATGCTTTCACTACACAATCTTTTACCCCTTCTTCCTCGTTTTGAGATTTTTAGTAAACTTGATTTAAAAGATGCTTATCATCACATGCTTATCCAGCCAGACTTCATATGTTTCTTAAAGTTTTATGAGTCTGAATCACATTATCAGTTCTCTTCTTTAACCTTTGGGCTACCCACTGCTCCAAGAGTGTTCAAAGAGTGTCCAGCTCCACTTATAGTACATTGCAGGCTACAAGGTATGCACATGTTTCCATATTTAGACAGAGTCTTTTTCAAGGTATCTAGAATCTCTCACTGGCGTAAAAGATCTCCTGTGCAGGCTGCAATCCCAAGAAAATATTCAAAAATCTTTTTCGACTCCATTACACAGGATTGTGTTCCTGGGATGTCTGCTAGACACCTCAGTACAAAGAGCTTTTTTCCATGGGAAAATAACAGATCTATATTTACATCTGTTTCAGGGATTTTAAACTCAGACTTTGGTCACTGAGAGGGAATACATCAGGATTCTGGGTCTCATGGCATCTGTGATTCTAATGGGGTCCCTATCAGTTGAGTGAGTCTTCAGAAACTCAAAATTCTTTTGGTAGAGACCATATGATTGAGTTTTTGAAAACTCAAAGCTTTTGAATGGATATCACGGTACAGTGTGGATTGGGAAATTTACCTTTTTCCTCACTGTAGTGTGATCTGAGAGTTGGTATATATAATTTACATGGGTTGTGGAGGGTGCAGGGGGACTTGCCGCCCTGCAAGAAATGTAAAAAAGGTAGATTTCTGTGTGTGTGTATGTGGGGGGGGGGGGGGGGTGATGTTTGAGTTTTTGGAAATTTCATTATATGGTCTCGACCATATAAATTTCGACTTTCTGAAAACTTGATCATCTGACATAGACCCATTTAATAATACCTTTGGCAAGCCTCCACGTTAGAAAGCTACAATGTACCTGAAGTTTCTTTGGTCTCAGCACCAACACTCATTACCTTTTCAGATTCAAGTTCTGGGATTTGTGAGAAAAGAAATCACTTGGTGGAGACATCAAATATCCATTAATCCAAGTCTTGCCTTTTCCCTTCTTACTCCAAAGCAGTCAATCACCTTAGATGCCTCAAAGTTTGCTTGGGGAGCAGTGTCAAGGGGGAATAAAAGTGAAACATATCTGGGACAACAAAAACAGACACAAACTCATAAATGTAAAAGAGATGCTTGTTCTTATCAAGGGACTGAACTCAATGAATAATCTTTGGTTCCCAGGAATACTAAAAGTTGCTACAGACAATACCACCGTGATGCAGTCCAAAACAAGCAGGGGGAACGAGGTCTTATCTCCTCTGTAGACTAGCCATGTTAGCATGGGATGATGCTTTACAGCATGATCTTACTCTACAGGCTACCTACATGCCATTAGAGCAAAACTGTGGCGAACAAGCTGGGCAGGACAAAGGCACACTCTAATGAATGGAAAGTAGATCAGGGTGTTTTCCAAGATTTGATCCATCTGTGGGGAGATCCTCAACTAGACCTTTTTGCTAACTCACTGAACAATCAGCAGGCAAATTTCTGCTGTAGTACTCCATGCTAGAAAGCCTGAGAGACAGATGCTTTTTCTTTTCTTTTCTTTGGACAGGAATGTTCCTGTATGTGTCTCCACCCTTTCCACTGATATCCAGGGCACTTCTGAAGATTCAAAATGAATCCCACAAGATCATTGTGATGACTTCCTTCTGGCCCAAGCAAAGTGGTTCTTCCTTCTTTTGGAATTGGCTAGGGGCAAATACCACAAGCTTCCTGCAGACTAGATCTACTCATACAAGAAGAGGGGAATTAGATACCTCCAAACCCGAAAACAACTTCAAATGGCTGCCTGGAAGGTAGTGTTTTAAAACATTTTTGTCACCTGTTTACTGAGGACTTGCAGCAGGTACTTACAGAAGCAAGAAAGCCTGCTATTAGAAAATCATATTACCAAATGGAAACAGTTTTCTTGTTGGCACCATCAACATAACCACTACCCATTCAGAGTTTGTGTTTTTCTGATTTTGCAATATTTGTGTGAGTCGCTTACCTGTGGCCTGTCTTACTCTTCTAACAAGGTTCATTTGTCAGCCATTTCAACACATCTGCCCATGGATCTCCTGCTTTCAAGGCATTCCTATGTCAAAAAATTTTGAAAGGGGTTTTACAAAAGAGACCTCCATGAAAATTGGTGGGTCCTCCTTGGGATCTTAATTTTGTGTTAGAGATGCTAACACTTGCTCCATTTGAACCAGTTCATCTGGCAGACTTGAGGTTCTTAACATGGAAAACAGTTTTGCAGGTTGCTCTGACCTCTGCAAGAAGAGTATATGGGTTACAAGCTCTTATGGTGGGTCTATCTTATCTCATTTTCCACAGAGACAGGGTTTCCTTGAGAACTGATCCTTTTTATGCCTAAAGTGGTATGTAAGTTTACTTTAAGCCAAACTATCCATCTCTCTGTGCTCTTTCCTGATCCCCAAAATGAGGGAAAAAGGTTACTTCATACCTTGGTTATTCACAGACAACTCATGCGCTGTCATGCCATAATCTTCTGATCAGCTGTTCATTTCTTAGGAAGGTAAGAAAAAGGGACAATCTGTGTCAAAGAAAACAATTTCCAAATGGTTGTCTTGAGCTATTATCTTTTGTTACTCCCACCACAACAAAACTATTTCAGAGTCAAAGCACATTCTACCAGGGCCTCAGCTCCATCTTATGGCATTTTTTGAAAAAGGCTTGACTCTAGAAGTATTCTAGATGCTACAACTTGGTCCTCTGTACATACTTTTATAAAGCACTACAAGCTAGATTCCGTCTCCAAGTCCATGTCTGGCCTTGCTAGGATCATTCTCCAGGGTTCCCTGGACCCTTCTCCTTCCATCTCAGTTGTTCTAAGCTATGGTAATCTATCCATATAATTTAGTAGCTGTGACCAATATAAAGAACATAGTTTGTTTGTTCTTCTTTCGGCTTTTCCAGGTTAGGGGTCACCACAGCATTACTCCAGTCTGCTAATGATTGGCAGTAGATTTTTACGGTGCCAGCTGGACGCCCAACCTTCAACGAAGGCATGCCCATTTCAGGCATGTCTTTCGAATGCCATTTGACTGTGGGGAGGACATGCAGACTCCACACAGAAGGTGCACAGCTGTGGAAATAAACTTACCATAACAGCAGTTGTGTTTGAATAATAACTCCTGCAGTTGGCACTCCCTCCCTCCACTCCCCACCTCTTTGTTTTTTGGCTTTTTTTTTTTTTTTTTCAGTGACAAGGTGTGGATATTTATGCTTGATTGTTTCACTGCTAAAATCTGTGCATACATGCTTTTAAAATATTGTGTGTAAATCTGCACTTGTCCTTATCCAAATGGATTGTAAACACTGGACTGCTTAAAATATTTCTTGTAAATCTGCATTTTAGTGTCTTTTCTATCTGCATTGTAAGTAGTTTGTTTTTCTAACTACTGAGATATCTCTAAATATGTGAAGAACTAAGTTGTTTCCCTTATATGCCTATGTCATGGCTGAGAAGGGTCTGGTAAGCAGCCCCTCTATCCATTATCAAATGTCAATAAATACATAAACCACAGAGACCCACGGTATTAAGCAAATATCAATTTTACTTTCTCATTCCATAAGTCAATCAAAAAGCTCATTTGATTGTTTACTTTCTGACATATCATTAAATATAGCCTGCTCCAGCTGACAAAAGTGAAAAAAAAGCTCCACCTCTGAGACCTACCTGGACTTCAACTCAACCAGACCTGGTAGTTTACCAGGGGTACTCAAGTCAAACAGTTCAAGTCTGTATAATTTACGACAAGAAAGTAATTTTGATTCCCCCATTCTGGAATTATAGTTAAACTCACTAAAATAGGTATAAATCCGTACGTCACAAGATGGGTTGCCAAGTGGCTCGCTGACAGAACCCACACTGTAAATGTCGCAGACTCCAAATCTGACCTCAAACCAGTGACAAGTGGAGTATCACAGGGTTCCATCCTGGGACCTCTCCTGTTTGGTATCTACTTCTCTGAAGTACAGGCTAACAAAGAAGGCCTCTTGCTAACGACGTTCACAGATGACTGCAAACTAGGAGCCATAGTCAAGTCCCCAAATGATGTGGACATCCTACAGCAGGGCCTCATTGAGACAGATGCCTGGTGTCAGAACCATGGCCTCAAGCTCAATGCCAAAAAGTGCAGTGTCATCCCCTTTGGTAAAAACTCTGTACCCATGAACTACCACATAGGCAGCAATCTACTTAACACCAAATTCATGATAAGAGACCTTCGGACCCAGGTGGACAGTAGTCTCTCCTTTGATAGTCACATCGCCACAGTAGTCAGGAAGTCCTACGTGGCACACCTCATCATAAAAGGGTTCTCATCCAGGAATAAATGGGTCATTGTTCCCCTCTACTCGTCACTCATTAGACCCGTTATAGAGTACAACGTCCCTTTTGGAATGTACCTCACAAGACATCTGCAGCAGCTGGAAAGGCCACAGAAGTACCTCACAAAGAGGATTACTGGCCTCAAATAAATCCCCTACACTGACCGCCTCAAAAAACTCCAGCTTTACTCCGTAGCATATCGCCTACTCCGAGGTGATCTTTGACTAACATATAAAGCTATGTCAAACCCAGAGCTGTTGGACATGCTACACCTAAAGAAATCCCAATCCCTCCGAGCTACACGCTCTAGGCACCTAAACCTTGTCACCACAATAAAGAGGGCACGCTGGAGGGATAGATTCCTGTCCCAGAGACTTCCTATACTCTGGAACAAGCTACCCATCTATGTCAAGCAAAATTCTTCATTAGCACTCTTCAAGAAAAATCTTGATGATCTATAATAAGTTTATGAAACTATAGTTGCAACGGCAACATTTTGAAGCCTGTATTGAGAAACGCGTTGTCCCGCGTGGCCTACACGTTCTCAAGATGCTAACATTTTCCGGAACTATTACTTAAATGGCAACAGCTTAATTTAGAGTTAAGCTATAATTATATGAAGCTCCTAAATGAATTCCATCTGACTGAGGAAGAGACTTTACGTAAGAATGTGACTAAGTTTTTGATTAAATATAATAGTCCTAAAGCACAATCTGGTTTAGAAAGATTACTGGATAATGTGCAGTTATTTGAAAAACGGCTTCTTGAACAGAAAAGAAATAAGTTGATGAGAGACATTCAAGTCTTTCGTTTTGGTCATGTCTTCACTTGGCCACGTTTCAGTGATGGACATATGAATGGACAGAATATCAGGAATGTTTCTAATGAGACTATGCATGTTAGCTCTGTTGAAAATGCTGTTGTACATGACGAGGTCGAATCTATTAACATTGCAAGTACGGTACTTGATAATAATGTGTGCAAAGTACATGTAGGTAATACCAATAATCCTGACATTAATTCTGATAATATATCAACGGCATGTGACTTACCTACTGAAATTCCCAATCATAAAGTACAGAGTAACAATACTGTTTTTATTAATAATTGTAATGAACCAGTGGTAAGGAAGAAAACTCCCACTGATAAGACCACTACTTTTCCTGCAACAGGCATTAGGCCGTCTATACCTACCCCTTTCCCAATAGCCAATACCTCATATTTAGGGAGACGGAGATCCCAAAGCAGAGGCAGGAACAAACGGAAGGGGTCGGGGGGGGACACATTCTGGGCCTACCCTGAAGAAAATGTGGGAAAGAGTGGGAGATCATTAGTAGTTAATTTATCAAGTAGAATATTAAATATCTATGAAGAAGAAGTATTAAACAAGGGATTGAGTTTTATCCCTACCTGTGACAGTGATGTTACTGATTCCATATTGGACATTAAAATGTTTGTTAGAAAGGCACAGCTAAAATTAGATTTTGGTGATCAAAGTGATGGAGAAGTGCAAAATGGTTTAGGGAGGTTTCGTCCCAACAGCCTATATATACCAGTTTTGCATCCCCTGTTGGATACATTTTCAAAGATGGTAGAAAATTATCTTTATAAATACTATAATGAGAAAAAGAGGCTTGGTTCTAAGAACCAGAGATATAACCTTACTTATTTACAAAGAAAAGCATTGAATGAGCTCAGGGATGACCACTCTATAATGATCAGGCCAGCGGACAAGGGTGAACCAGTGGTGATTATGGATACCATAAAGTATATAAGTAGTATGAAACTTATGCTAAGTAATGTAGAGTTTTATGGTACCATTAGCTTAGATGAAGTAGGTGCGAAGATGTTTCAGGTATATGATACACTAGATGACTTATATCAGAGTCGCATTATTCCTGATACTCTCTTAAAGTACTTAAAAGTGTGTAACCCTCTTATACCAGTAATACAAGGACTCCCAAAGATTCATAAGTCTTTGGTTGAGCCACCAATGCGACCCATTGTCGCAGGACAAGGGTGGCTTACTGAACCTTTTTCAATCTTGCTGGAATTTTTTCTGAGACCAATGGTTGAAACTAATAAGTATACATTAAGAGACAGCAAACAGTTTTTGGTTGACCTATATGAATATACTAAAACTTTGGATGAAAGTGAGCCGTACATCCTTGTGACTCTGGATGTAGTAAGTTTGTTTACGGTCATTCCAAATGCTGAAGGTATGTTAAGATTTCAGCATTATTTAAGGAATAATTCTGAGTTTGACAATGATATTATAGACACTCTTTCCTTATTTTTGGAAATTGTGCTTGAGAATAACGTATTTATCTTTGGAGAAGAAATGTACATACAAAGGGATGGCGTAGCTATAGGCACATCTTGTGCCAATAGCTACGCCAACATTGTAATGGCTGATTGGGAGGAAGAATCTCTTTTCCCACTTGTCACCTTTAAGGAAAATGTTGGTCATTACAGGCGTTTTGTAGATGACCTCTTCCTCATTTGGAAAGGTGATGAGGCATCTCTATTATCATTTGTGGAAAACCTTAATAACATTACAGACTTCCTCAAATTCACTTTGAGTTATTCCACTTCAAGTTTGTCATTTTTAGATATTAATATAAATAGACTAACAAATGGATTATTGAATACATCGATACATAGGAAGCCATGTTTTAGAAACACCCTTCTACATCGGCATAGCATGCACCCTAGGTTTGTGTTTGAAAATATAATGAAAGGACAGTCCATGAGAGCATCTAGGCTTAATCCCTGTTCAGCAGGCTATTCACAAGAAATGTCTGCACTTAGGAACAGACTTCTAGAGAGGCATTATGGGTCCATTGATATAGATAGAAATATGAAAGTAGTAGACCAACTTAGGTGCGATGTAGCGAAACCCTATTTTTCGGACTGGGAAGGAATTGATTATGCTCATCCAGTGGTTAAAACAGAAGTTCTTAGGCTACCTTTGTATTTTACTAGGGATGTAGGTATGATTAGGAATATTGTGAGGAAACATTGGGAGGTTCTGAGCTTGGATGATGAATTGTATAATATAGTAGGATCCAACCCTAGTTTTGCTTACAAAAATAAACAGAATTTGAAGAGTAAGCTTTGTAATCGATCTGTAGTCAAATCTTTGGCTGTAGGAAGTGATTACTATAATACCCTACCCTGTCAACAGTGTAATCAATGTAAATATGTAGATACAAGTATGAATTTTTTACATCCTATTACGAACATTGATTATAAATTTAAGACCCGTACATGTTGTACTAGTACTAATGTAGTGTATATAGCTCGGTGCGTTTCCTGCACAGCTTTCTACGGAGGGAAAACATGTAGACAGCTGAGGGAACGCATCAGA
Source organism: Protopterus annectens (assembly GCF_019279795.1). NCBI lineage: Eukaryota > Metazoa > Chordata > Ceratodontiformes > Protopteridae > Protopterus > Protopterus annectens. The sequence goes on from NC_056743.1 coordinate 448,758,164, forward strand.
GAACATATTTACAATATAAGAACTGGCTCTGAGCACAATGCTTGCCAAGCACATTAGGAATATGGGAGCAGAACACTACTTTATTTTTAGTGTTTTACAACATGTTTTCCCTAGTATCAGAGGTTAAGATGTAGATGCTTATCTACAAGAATGTGAACTTCGATGGATAATTAGATTTAAAGCAGATAAAATTCCTGGTCTAAATGACAAGGTACAAGTGAAGCCTATACTACGTAAAAAAAGATTATTTAGACCAAGATAGTCAGTTGTACTATTGGTACACAATTTTTATAAACTTTTTATACACATATTATTTATTATGTTTTTATGTTTATGCATAATCTTTGTCATATGTTTATATCTATATATTTATAAGTATGTTTTTAAGATATTTAAGTTCTAGCAACGTATTGTAGTGATGTCATTAATTGTTTCACCTGATTTTGGTTCTGGAATGGACCTATCAGCTTCATTTTGTTTATATTTAAGATACTTGTGTTTTAATGGCAATGTTGCAGTTTGATAAAGCCTTCGGGTGAAAGTGCTAACTTTGCTAGCTAATAAAACTTTTTATCAAGCATACGATCGTCTTTTTCCATTCAGGAGTGATTAGTGATTGAGAAAGTTCGTGGCCGTTTTCCTACCTGCATGTGGATTATTTATGAATATAATTCATGGCTGTTAAATACATTTCAGTAAAAACTGCCATTTTTTCCTATGTGAAGGGTAAGCTGCCCAGACCACCACTTGCAGGGTGGGGTGGGGGGGGGGGCTTCCTTGCATCCCTAAATTAATACAGAATTCAAGAGGTGGCACAATCTCAGATAAGTTAAAAAAGTCAGACTGTCTTATTGACTGAAAGGGTTCAACTGCTCACATTTCTCTGAAAAGCGGTTTATGCACATAATCATCCAATTCCTACACATTAGCACAATGCTCCTTAAACTCATTAGCCTACCACCTGCTCTGAGGGGGCATATATGTCTCATTCAAGCACTGAAAAAATAAAATCTTTTGATTTCCTATTTCTTTGCAAAAACCAGTGTGGCTCTGCAAACAACCACCCAAAAGACCTAAATGTGCACCACCAAATAAACAAGACTTCCTGGAGGAACAATTTCCTAACTGAATGTATTCCCAGTCTATGGACTACAGTACCACTATAGGTCATACAAAGTACTACTTTAGTTACCTTTAAGGCTAGACTTGATTACATGGGTCAGCATAAATTTACACCAAGGTTGTCATGTATAGCCATGCTCAGTTTATGACATGACCACTATCAAGTGCTTGAAAACAGTGGCAATAAATTTTGTGTGTCTACTCAAAGATCTACATAGGTAGCCATCTTATAGTCCCCATTACTGCTTGCCTAGTACTGTTGCTGTATTCCCAAGTTGCTTAACTTTTTATGCAACAAATTTTAGACAACCATACAATGATAATATGCCTTCATGTCTTTTATCTCTTCAAGCTCTTGCATTAATCGTGTACACAGACACAGATAATGTCCTGGGTTTTGGCAATCTTCTCTCTCCTTGGCTGGCCCTGAACACCAGTAGAAGTAATAATGACGTAACAATGGGGGCAACTCAAAATATGTGTACGAGTATTGTAATTACTCTACATAGAAGTGACATTAGACAATAACTCTTCATCTGTAATGGGGGGCATCAGACCATCTTCTAAACAGCAAAGTTGATCCTAGGGTAAAAAGACTGGTTTCTATTGTGGTCTTCGCTACATCACCAGTACTTAATTTTTCAAGGAAGAAGGTGACCCTTAGCTTGACGTTTTCTAAGATGTATCAAATGCCAGAAAAATAAATGTGAATGTATTGATGATTACAAGCGATTTAACCTGCAATAAATGAAATTACATGTTTCTGCAGTTAAGAAGAGAGTCATAAAGCTGGCCATAAGCAGCAATCTCCATAAGAGAAGTATGACAAGACACTGGGTTTTCTGAACAGCGCTTAAAGAACAGCCCCTAAAAAAGAAGCTATCGAGTGTTCAAGTAATTTAAAGCTGATTAACTCTAACACAATTAATGCCACTTCACATTTGCAGTAGGTTTTTTGACAGTGAACTCCATTAAATCATGATTCGCTTCCATGAAAAACAGACGTTCTGCAGTACTTCACTTGTGCAATCATTCAGCACACAGACTTCCATATGAAGAACAAGAACTACAAATTATTTACAGTGCTACATTCTATAATACTTCCCTATATGTAAAGTCCAAACTGCCGTGATGTGAAACAGCGGATCTCTCCCCTGTAAGGAAAGCATCAGCAGTTTCAGGAATTGTGTGGGCTGTAATCCACATGCCAGTCTCATCTGAAAGTTTTGGGTCACAGTGCTGGTAACCTACTGGTTGTTTCAAAAGAAAAAATATATATATATAGTTTTACCATTTCATAAAATTAATGTGAATGTAACAGGTATCGAGTGAAAATTAACCCAGTAGAAAAGCAAGCATTCTAGGTCTAAGCATCTTCAGATGGAAGATAAAATTTAGATTCAGTATGTCTTAAGGCATTCAACTTTCTGAATGAATAGTAATCATATCCCTGAGTTGTGGTCTATAGCTCTCACTCTTCCATCTCCAAAAGGAGAAACATTACCTCTCATAATGTGGAACAAATGGGCAGAATGTGGAACTAAAAGCTTACTAACAACTTCAGCTAGGAAGCTAATAGAAAGGTTAACTGCAATATGTTTTTTATTTATAGAATCGCTCTTTTAATGAGTATCATTCAGTTCTGTTTACCATGGATATCTAGAAAGGGAACTTTGAGGAACATTAGACCACAACGAAGACTCTGGATAATTATGCTGTTGTAGTTAACACATCAAACACGCCACTCTCTTAACGGTGGCACTTTTTTGGCGGCTTGAAAATTGGTACGTCAGTAAAATAAAAGGGTTAGCAAAATTTACCTCAAGGCAGATCACGCGAAGAACAGTTTCAAAGCTCTTTGTCCAACGGGTGATTTTTATTTTAAAATGAAACCAGACTATCTTCTCTGACAGGTTAACTACACTTTACCCAGCGATTATATCACATCTCTCACAATACACCAAAATAACAATGGAGATGCATTTGGAGGGAGGATTGTTATAAAAAAAAAAAAATCATCTGACTGCAACCTCCAATCACATCTCCAATGTATTAGGCGCGTTTGGTGACAAGATTCTTTGGGAAGAAAGTGCATCTTATTTCAAAAAAAAAAAAAAAAAACACGTTTAAAAAGGGGCTGGTGCACGCCCCTGCGCCCATGCCTAAATCCGCCACTGCAAACCAAGCCGACACAACTGTAGATGCAAATATCACTTTTAACATATCCAGTCATTGTTAGTCAACCATTACAAATCCTACCTTATTTTAAACCTTGTTCTTTCTCTGCATATATTGATCCCACATTTCCCATTTTTTCCTATGTAATTTGCTTCTAGACTTTTCTAAAGATCCTAGTTCCAGTTGCTTTATCTCTGTTACTATTTTTGCTACTTCTAGTGAAGTTGGTTTAGACTTTGATTTCTATTTTCTAGTAACTGCTTTTTTGGCAGCCATCACAATTAGACTCAGCAAGGCCTTACTATGTCTAGGCAATTCCAATTCTGTATCATAGCTCAAAAAAAATTTCCCCAGCTACTCCAATTTGCCCACCCGGCATCTCCAAAAGAGCAGTCTGCAGGGAATCTTTATAGTCTGCCAATTCATTACACTCCCAGAAAATATGTTCCCAGTTACCTCTTTCTTTGCCATCGCACCTTCAACATTTGCTGTCAACCTGAGAAAAAATTATTTGAAGTCTGCTGGGGTATAAAAATACCTATGTAAACACTTCCAGGCACAGATCCTCAATCTTCTAGATTTTGTTGCATATTTGGGGGACATACATATGTCCCCCCCACCACCATCACTGTTTCTTTGTGAATTGCTTATCTAATCTTTCTTCCCAATCCTTCCTAACCTCCTTTGATTGATTCTTATAGTTATCATGCAATATTTTATATGCTCTACTAATTATTCTTTTCTTAACGGCAACTTCTGTTTTAAAATCTACTAAAAACAATACCAGTACTGGTCATTCGTTTAGGACCCCCCCCTATTTCTTTCTCTTTGCCTATACTCTGATATCAATCCTTGATAAGGGAGGCAATCTCTAGCTTGCAGTCCAAATAAGTTCTTGGCATCTTCCCATTCTATTACCTTTCTTTCTCTCTCTAGTTATTTCCTCCCAATGCCTTGGTTCCTTTCCCAGTTTTCTCCAATATATTCCCGACCCTCTTGCCTACTGTCTGTATACCTAATTGCAGTCATCCCTATTGGCAGAATCTCCTTTCTCCATTCCCATGTTGGCTTAGCTCTTAGAAGACCTTATGCTACTTTATAAATATAATATTCTGTATGAATATTGTTATTCTCCTTAAAGGTCTGCATGAAAAGTGTACCTTGACCACGGCCATGGCTTTTCAAGCAAAATATATCATATTTAAGTATTTAATAATACACACACTCTGTTGCAGATACAACATGTACACATATACACACAGACAGATGTAAACGCAAAATGACAGTGGCTCATTCATATAGAAAAACACACACTCACACACACACACACACACACACACACACACACACACACACACACACACACACACACACACACACACACACACACATTCACCCTTGTCATACCTCTCAACTGCCCAGAAATTTGCAAAATGCCCACATTTTTGCCTCATACTTTTGGTCTGTTCCTTATAAAATATGTAGTTTTCTGGCAAATCACAGAGGAATTAAATAATATAACAGAAATTTGAGTTGTAGACATCATAGCCTTCAGAACATGTATGGTAACACAAAACCTGTTATTCTACCAAATTTGTAAGTTTATAAAAATTGTTCCTATTTTTGTGGGTGTATCCCCGCATTATGTTTAGCTATTGGCTTTGTCTTCCTCTAAGAAGTTGAGAGATAGGTTCATAGATTAGTACTAGGCTAATTGACTTTATCAGGCATTATAAGACCTAGCAAATTACCCTATGTGAGAAAGAAATCCTGCACTTTGTGTCTATAGGGTAAACGCTTTAACCATTATGCCAATTTCCCACCACTGTCTCATGCTCTTCAAATATCATTTTGTTCACAGGGAGCTTTACAGTGTAATTATTTTATAATCATAACTCAAGCTCGTTGTTGTTGTTCTTTCAGCTTTTTCCCAGTAAGGGGTCGCCACAGGGGAACTCCGGTCCGCTAATGATTGGCAGTAGATTTTTACTAAACACCAAGGTGCCAGCTCGATGCCCAACCTTCAACGAAGGCACGCCCATTTACGCATGCATGTCTTTCAAACGTTACCCAACCGCGGGGAGGACATGCAGACTCCACACAGAAGGCACTCCCAAGCCAAGCCGAGAATTGAATGGGAGAACCTCTTGCTGTGAGGTAACAATGCTACTGCTGTACCACCGCGGAATGTATAACTCAAACTCATTACTTCTACACCCATTAACCAAACTGTTCAGGTCTACACTTTTCATTTAACAGAAGTAATAACTCAAGCTCATTACTTCTGTTAAATAAAAAGTGTAGACCTGAACAGTTTGGTTACTGGGTGTAACCTACTGTACATGAATATCTTTTGTTGTATTCTGTGTACAGCAACTAAATTATGAAGGCTATCCCTCTAACTGCAACACCTAAAACATACCATCATTTAGAAAGTGCAATTAATTGCAATATGCTTTGCTGAAACTTTATTCTTGTAGGTTGTGTCTTTAAAGGGTCACTATACTGGCTAGTGTGCTTACCTAGCAGGTAAATAAAAGAAAGTGAGAAATACCAGTGGTGCAAAAAAATCCGACCAGAAAGAATGTAAAAATGAAAACAGCTTGAAAGCAGAAATATTAGATGCACAGCTAAAATTCTCTGTCAACCACGATACAGTCACACCTACAATACTCTAGGCTGAGCAAAGGAACCCTGGCTGAAATAGTTACAATAAATTTTCAATATGATCTTTAAAACTTGTAAAATGATAAATAAAGACAGTGAAAGCCACTGGCACAATCAACCAACAAATGAAAATTTGTGAAACCAAACCATATAAAAGTATCACATTCTTTACTTTTTTCAAGAAGTTGAACTCAGCTTAGCGAAGCAGTACACTGCGGGGCTTTGTCCCACACAGCTCATGGAGCTGTTTAGCAAGGGAAAATGACAGAATTTTATTTTCTCTTGTTCTTCGTACTTCAGGGTTATCATTATAGGCAGACCTGAAGCCATGGATTTCTACTTGGCATTCTGATTACCTGTTAAGGTCAAAGTTGTTCTCTGATTGGCTCCCTTTTTCTCTCTCTTTGCCTGTTGGTTATAATTATGATTTGCGAGCCAATCAGAGAATGAAAAGCAGAACCATCACTGTTGATAGTGAAACAATGGAACACTGTTTCACTTCAGTGTCAAATGCGGAGCTTTCTGCACAATGAGGTGTGGTTGAAAGCTATGACACACTCAAAAGAGCAGTATTGGAAGAAATTAGATCTTCTCAGGATACAAAATTAATGAAGCTAAAACAAAGGCAATAGCGGTAAATTATGTACCCACACACAAATTGGTCCAGCAATATCAATATTTATGGGGAGAAGATAAAACGAAGTATTTAGGAGTATGGATTAGAAATGACTCTGTGATGGCAGTCAAGGATATGTGGGAAGAGACTAAACAGAAGATAATACAAAAATTGAGAAGCTGGAAGTTTTGTTATATGGATATTGATACTAAGTTACAAGCCATTAAAATGTTTTTAGTCCCTATAGTCGTATACACAGGTCAGGCATACTTTTATCATCCAGAGGAGAAGTTGTGGATAGCAATTAAAAAAGAGTTGAAGGATTGTATCTGGGAAGGGAAGACAGCAAGGGTCAAGTGGGATAAGTTGATTCTACCAACAGAAAAAGGTGAACTAGGATTACCTAATTTGAGGGGGTATTTTAGAGCAACACAGTTAAGGCTCTTATACACAGCACAAGCAGAAAACTATAATTCAAAGTGGAAATGAATGATGCTGACACATGCAGGAAGCTCAAGAAATAAGGAGAGATTGGGATTTTGGATGCAGACTCTTAAGGAGAACAACCAAAATCATACAGAGTATTATATTCATAAAATATTAGGGAGTATTCTAAGAACCAAACCAGCACGAGAATGGAGAAAAGAGATTTTGCCGATAGGGTTGACTGTGATCAGGGATACAGAAAATAGGCAAGAGGGGGGCCGAAATTTATTGGAGAAAACTGGCAAAGGAACCAAGGTATTGGGAGCAAATAACTAAAAAGGGAAAGATAACAGAATGGGAAGAGGCCAAGAATTTATCTGGACTGCAGGTTAGAGATTGCCTTCCCTACCAAGGACTGATATCAGAGTATAAGCAAAGAGAAAGAAATTGGGGTCTCCTAAATGAAACAGATATTGCATGATAATTATAAGAATCAATTAAAGGAGCTTAAAAAGGATTGGGAAGAGAGATTGGATAAGGAATTCACAAAGAGACAATGAGGGGATATATGCATATCTCCCAAATATGCAACAAAGTCTAGAAGATTTAGGATCTTTGCTTGGAAGTGTTTACACAGGTATTTTTATACTCCAAGTAGACTCCAAAGAATTTTTCCTCAGGTTGATAGTAAATTTTGGAGGTGTGATAGACAAAAAAGAGGTAGCTGGGAACATATTTTTTGGAAGTGTGATGAGATGGCAGACTTTTGGGATTCCCTGTAGACCGCTCTGTCAGAGATGCTGGGTAAGCAGATTGGACTGGCTGGGGAGATGAATTTTTTGAGCTATGCTACAGAATCGGAATTGCCTAGATATAGCAAAGCCTTGCTGAGTCTAATTATGGTGGCTGCCAAGAAAGCAATTCCTAGAAAATGGAAATCAAATTCTAAACCAACTTTACTAGAAGTAGTGAATATAGTAACAAAGATAAAACAACTGGAACTGGGATCTTTAGAAAAGGGAAGGAGCAAACTACATAGGAAAAAATGGGAATTAGGGAACAATATATGCAGAGCAGGAATGAGGTTTAAGAGACACGATTTGAATGAGATATATAATGCTTAACTGACAATGACTGGATGGTTTATAAGTGATATATAATGTTTACAACTACAGTTGTTTCAGTGGTGTCTGTGATGTAAACTGTTTGCAACTAAAGTTATATCATTTTGTATGTTTTTCATTTACATAAATGCAACATTGTTTTTGTCATATGTGTAAATTTAATAAAGATGTTTGGAAAAAAGAAGAAAAAGAGAAGAGGGGAGAAAAAGAAAAACATCACCTGTTTACAATCCCCATTACACTTAAAAATAGCATGCAAAGAAAACCATGCACCACAAATACAGTACTATTAAGAAAAGAAAGTATTATCTTTACTTACAGTTAGCGTTCTCCCCCTGTCTTTCCCTCCCCAAACATTCTTCCGAACATTAATGACATGAAGTAGGGCATATACTTTAGAGTCCCCCACACATCAAACACATTTTGAAAAAGTCCAGTATGTACAGATTTTCTTGTTCTGTCATATGTCACAAATATAATTATTGCATTGTAAACCCACATTAAGTTACTAATTTTATTACTGTTCTTCTCCATCACCCAAATCCTGCCTCTGCTTCATTTCCAATGTACTCTTGATTCTTCTAGTAAACTCTCCTGCTCCCTTCCTTCTCTCCAACATTTCCCATTGAAATACTGAAAAAGGTTTCACAGGTACAGTCTCTCTGTGGTCTTTATTACCAGAAGCGCAAGAATCAGAATCTCCTTCTGTTTCACAGATCAATGTTTGTTGGACAAACTTTTATATTTCCTCCTTAGCATGCATTTCATCAAAAATTATTTTTCCCTCCAGGGAAGAATATCTTGAAGACGCCTGGCTACAGCAGTTTGAATCTCACACTTGCATCTTGACATTTTCTGAATAGTGGAATGAATTTACTTCTCTTTTTTCCTGGTATACAATGAGTAATCATTCTCCACAAATTGTCTGCTATCTCTGACTTTTAGTATTTTGTCCTTCTTCCACAGTGTTGTTAGAATCAACTCCTTCTGCTAGTAGGATTGCATCCTTACTGTTATAGGTCTAGGTTGCTTTCTTTTGGCTAGGTTTGGAGTATACACACAGTGTGCCCGTTCAACTAACAGTTCCTTCTGTGGAATACAAGTCCAGTTGCTTACTTGTGCTTTCATAAAATTAATGCAGTCTGTTCCTTCCATCTTCTCAGGTATAGCTGAAAATCTCAGGTTTTTCCAATGTGCTCTGTTCTCTAATTCTATTATTTTTTTAAACATCTTTTCCTGAACAGTCTCATATTCAGGTTTACATCGTAAGTTCAAAGTTTGAAAACTTCGAATCTCATATGATCAACATCATATGAGCGAAGTTTTCAAACATCGAACGTTACAGCGGAGATTGCCGTAGGGAATATTTCCCTTCACTTCAATGTAGTGCGATCTCGGCATTGGTATATTTAAGTAGTGGGGGGTGCAGGGAGTCTTGCCCCCCCTTCATAGAGCCTTTAGGTAAGTTTTTTTATTTTTATTTTGTTTATATTGTACGTTCAAAGTACGGAAACTTCGTTCATATGGAGTCGACCATATGACATTCAAAGTTTTCAGACTTAGAAAATATGGGTCTATATCATATATTCGAAATTTCTGCTCATAGACAAGCCTATGATTTCTTGTATTAAGGGTGCACCCAAAGTACATAAGTCTCTGAATCATCCCCCGATGAGACCCATAGTTGATGGCAGGGGATGGATAACTGAATCTATCTCTCTATATATAGAGAGTACGCTAGGAGCTATAGTGAGAAATATACCAACTATTCTCCAAGATACAACACAGTTATTGAATCATTTGAGAGAGCATGAAGAGAAATTAGACAGCAAAAAATACTAGATGATTACATTACATGTACAGAGCTTATTTACCTCTATTCCTAATGATTACGGCATAGAGGCCATCACTGAAATCCTTAATGCTATAACAGTTAGTAGAGAAGAAAATATATTAATTTGCACACTACTTGATTTGGTGCTATCTAATAATATCTTTATATATAGTCACCAATTGTACTTGCAACAATGGGGAGTAGCAATGGGCACCCTGTGTGCAAATTCATATGCTAACTTGGTTGTCCATCATTGGGAGAAACAGTATCCTAATAGCCATGCCCTGAGCACAAATATGATTACATATAGACGCTTCGTTGATGACATTCTTATGTTTTGGGGTGGACATGTTAAGTCCCTAGAATAATTTATTTTATATTTAGAGTCAACCACGTCCTTTTTAAAGTTCACAATGATATATTCTTATGAATCAGTGAATTTTTTGGATGTGACAATATATAGGAATGAGCAAATAGGCATTAACACCAAACTATATCGTAAAGAATGCTGGAGAAATAGTATATTGGATCATAGTATCATGCATTCAGGACATGTGTTTATCAATATAGCTGAAGGACAGATGAAAAGAATAAAAAGAACATGTAACATCCCATAAGTTATGGAGAAGGAAGTAGAGAGGTTGGACAGTTTACTATTGGCTAGAGGGTATAATGAGTCAGAACTGAGTAGAACAAGGACCAAGATTGTGAGGGGAAGAGAAGAACAGGGAGAACAAGATGTACCTATTCCCTAAGAGAATAAGATTAAAATAAACAAGAGACACTGAGTTTGCTATATGACTAATTATACGAATGACAATAGGAAGATGAGTAGCATAATCAATAAATATTGGCATCTTTTAACCATGGATGAGGAAACAAAGAAGTGGGTAGGCAAAACACCAAGCTTTTCCTACAGGAATAATAAGAACTTAAAACGTTTACTGTGTGGAAAAAAATATAAGGGTACTATCACATACAGTGAGCAATTAGATACATTCCCATGTGGGAAGTGTAGAATGTGTGATGTGATTTGTAAAGAACAATGTTACCATCACCCAAACCTGAACTTTGTCTTTAAACCCAGATTTCATGCTTCTTGCAACAGTACAAATATTGTTTATCTTGCTAGCTGTAATCACTGTGAACGTTTGTATGTAGGTAAAACCCTGAAATGACTTAAGGATAGAATATATCAACATTTGTATGATATAAGGAACAAGGACACACAAAATGCTTTAGCGAAACATCTTATGGAATTTGAAAAGCATAGTTTTAATTTCAGGGTACTACAAGTAACTTTGAATACAAGGGGGGGAAATTATAATAACTATTTAGAAAGAATTGAACTTAGATGGATCTTGAGACACCAGGCACATATGCTTCCTGGACTTAACAGTAGTATAAGCATTAAGCCAGTGTTAGATACATGCCCCCTCAAGTAACATGTTACTGTTTCTTTTAGAAACTGTTTTAAAAGTTGATCTTATTTTATTGTGTCTTGACTACTTAATAGATTAATTACTAACTGTTGTCACATGATGTATATATAAATACAGCTATTTTTGAAGCTTTTTAAGGATCTGATGAAGCGTAGACTCTGCTACGTGAAAGCGCTTATCCATTTTGCAAGTGTTTAATAAATCAATTTTTAGGTTTTAATGGAATTGGATTGTTCAGCCGTAGTGGTTATTCTAGTTTTTATGTTTATTAGAATTCTCGTCTACTATAACCTTTGGGTGGCAACAACAGTTTGTTTTTTCATATATTCGAAATTCCAGAATGTCGAACACCATATGTTCGAACTTGGAATTCCGAATACTGAAAACATTGAACGCTTAGAATAGCGAATTTTTCCCAGGAAAAAAATTTGCTGTTCCGAGAAACATACACACAGCACAAGCACACCAAAATAAATAAACCACACACATACAGTTAACAAAACCCAACCCCACACTAAACCACACATACATTACTAACTATCCACTTACCTTAACCCGCACCCTAACCCTAAGGTCCATAACTATCGCACACATACCCTACGAAACTATACACAAACAAAGCAATAAATACACTCACATACAGTTAACAAAACACAACCCTACATTACACCATACATACATTACTAACTATCCACTTACCTTAACCCGCACCCTAACCCTAAGGTCTGTAACTCTTGCACCACAGTGGAGGAAATATCAAAGCCCACCAAAATCTTGCCCTAAGTAAGATTTCAATGTTCCGGGGCTTCGCTATTTTCAACATTCGATGTTATGGGTTTGATGTTTTGATATTCAGTGTTTTCCATGTTCAGAATTTTGATATAGATCTGAAAATATAATATAGACCCTCATATTCAGCTAGCTGTTTCTTCATTTTGATCTCTGATTTTTGTAGCTTTATCACATCGTCTGAATATCCGTTTAAAGCTTTTTTTCCATTTGTTCCAGTCTTTTGTTGTTTGTGTTGATATACTCTACCAGTGTTTTATTCTGCGGTGGTGCAGCGGTAGCATTGTTGCCTCACAGCAAGAGGTTCTTCCGTTTGATTCTCGGCTTGGGTTGGGAGTGCCTTCTGTGTGGAGTCTGCATGTCCTCCCCGCAGTGAGTGGGCATTCAAAAGACATGCGTTGAATGGGCATGCCTTCGTTGAAGGTTGGGGGGTCTGGCTGGCAACTCGACACCATAAAAAACAACTGCCAATCATTAGCGGACCGGAGTTCTGCTGTGGCGAACCCTAACCGGGAAAAGCCCAAAAGACAAACAACAACTCTACCAGTGTTTTGTTTATTTTAACCAGGTCTGTATGCAGCTTTCTTATATCTTCCTGTAGGCTACTGGAAGTCATGTCTGAAGATTGCATTACTTTTTGCTGAACAGCTGTAGAACTCTCTACTGGCAGTGTTTCTTCCTCACTTTTTGAAGCTGATTTTTTCCAAGTCTTTTGTGTTTCTTTATTCCTGGCATCCAGGCAGTGTACTTACTAGCCAGTTACTGCAAATTTACCCATAAACACAAGTCTATTGGCCTTCTCTGCTGAGTTTTTGTTTTCACACTTGGAGAGCTAGAAACAAGCTGTTACTCAGTGTGCAGCCATCTTGGAAGTCTAGAGCCAGCTTTTCTTGACTACCATACCAATTATATCCTTGAAATTCTGAGTCCCTTATTTTCTTTGGCAATGGTTCTAAATATAATGCAAACAACAAAGGGGACAGAAGACACCCTTGCTTGGTTCCTCTTCTCAAGCAGAGATTATCATAGAGGACCTCACCCATTTTAATTTTCACCTCCAATCCTTCATATAGCCTCCTAATCGACCTTACAGTTTTATCAGGGAATGAAAATACTTCCATTGCTCTGCTCATAGAATCCCAGCTTACTCAGTCAAATGCTTTCTCTGCATCAAGAATTACCAGCAACAGTTGCATTTTCTTATATTCTGTTTCCCTCTGGATCATCACTGCTCTGTTTATATTGTCAAACATTTATCTCCCCTCCGCAAAACTACACTGATCTATATCTATCAATTTTGGTATCACGTTTGCAATTATTTTAGCCATTATAGACATACACACTTTATACTCATGATTTAGTATTGAAATGGGCTTGTATGAAGCTGGATCTGATGGATCTTTACCCTCTTTAGGTATCACAGCTACCACTGCATTCTTCCAGGATGATGGTACTTCTCCTCCTCTTAAAATACTGCTAAACAAAACCTTCCAGATCTTTATCAGTTTTCCCTCCTAGCTTCCAGTCTTCCACAGGAATGCCATCTATTCCTGGTGAATTTCCTGTAAACTGGTTATACATCACCATTTTTATCGCATCTCATCCTATACTGACTGTTAGTAACTGAGCCTCCACTCCCTCTAGCCTTGGCATATATATTTTTTTAACTATTTTTATTTTTCTTCTTCTCTTGTTTTGCTTGCATAGTTCAATTTCAGTCATTTTACAAGCCACAATTCAGTTACATAGTACAAGAAATACAGTCATAATTAGGTACATCTTGTTGCAAGAGAATTTTCAGTGTTACAATAAAATACACAACACAGATAACATTCTATATACAATATATATAACAAGTGCTACAGAAAAACAACTTCTGATTAAGATTTGTGTCACAGTTTACATACTGTTTATAATTGCTACTGCTAATCTAAGGTTTAGATTAGACACAGATTCATGAAAGGATATGTCTTATGCCCTTTACAGTTTACATTCACAATAATTTGTCTTTTCTCATCTATCTATTCTTTTAAAATATGATCCAGGAGAAGACTCCCATATTTTAGAAAATAGGAATGCTTACTTTGGTTATTCTTTATCAATTTATGTGCCGATATATACTTTATTGCCATACATCTGAAGTCCTCCCATGACAATTTGGTTTGATCTAACCAGTTCTGAGTAATGTACAATTTTACTAGAGAGAAGAGGGTAATTAGAATATGCAGATTAAGTTTGGGTAACTTTTGAGAGGTGATATGCAAAATTGCAAATTCCCATGCTAATGTGCATTTTTGATATCCCATCTTCTCTTGTCTGACTCTCAGTGAGCACCACAATTTATATTTACAGCTCCAGAAGATTTGGAATATGTCAGCAATTTGTGAGTAGCAGCACCAGAGACAGTTTGGTGAAACGTCCGAGTTGAAATTGTTCAGTATTTCCGGGGTAGAGTAAGCGTGGTTGGTTATCAATTCAATATACATGGGCTTCTTAAAAGGGAATCATTTTAATGTAATTTCGATAGATTTGGATTTTTGCTTTTCAGTAATTTTGTTGAAGATTTCAAACCAGTATCTTGAATACAAAATAGATGGTTGATATCTAAGGGATACTATAAGCCTATATGTATTTGATAGCATTTTTTCCTTAAGGTTAGTAAGTTCCATAGTGTATTGCCTGTATTTATATGTTTATCGTTTACATCAGAATCTCCTATTATTGAAGTGTACAGTTCTTTAATTTGCCTTAGCATTATGATGTATCCTTCTGGAAGGTTAAGGATATTCCTTGTGTCCTCTAAAGATTTTTTCCTATGTCTGTAAATATCCCAGACAGTGCATATCTTAATGAGCAGATAGTTGTCCAAGTGTATCATCTTGTTATTTAATCTGAGGTTTGCATTCAGATAGTTATTGTGAATGTAAACTGTAAAGGTTGTAACAGGATGTAAATATTTGTTTAGTGCTTCCATCATTTTTTTTAAATTTAATTATTCTATGTTTTAAAAAGATATGAAATCTGCTATCTTTTAGACTTTCCTGATTTATAAATGGAAGAGCTTTGGGGTTGATTTTACTGTTTTTGACATAGTCATAGCATAATTTAATCCATAGTATAGTGGATACCATTATTTACCCTTGGGATTATATTCAGCAACTTGAATGATCATGTCTGAACATATTATATCATAATATAAGTTACAGTCAGGTAGTCCCAGTCCTCCCTTTTCTTTAGGATACATTAACGTCTTATAGCTGATTCTGATAGATTAGGGTACCAGATAAACTTAGCTAAAGCTACATTTAGTTTTCAAAAATAAGTTTTTCTGAATTATTAAATTTGTTGCATTGAGTTGAAATTAATTTAACCTTGGGAGAATATTCATTTTTATAACTGCTGCTGTTGAAAGAAAGGATACCGTCATTTTCCCCATCTCTGGAAATCCTGTTCCATGTCTGCCCATATCTTTAGTAAATTATTCTGCATGAAAACTTTTGGGTTATGTTTAATGGATATCCTTAAGTATTTTAGAGAGCATTTCAAATTTTATTTCCAAAACAGGAAATATAAATCAGTATGACCTAATGGATAGAGAGGGAAAAATTAGGGATTTTGTGGGATTAATATTGTTGTTTGAAACTTTTGAGAAGCTGTTAACTGAGTCTAAAATTTTGCTCAAGTCACTGTTTTGGAGTGAGAAATATAAATTTAAATCATCAACAAAGGCTGTTAGTGCAATTTTATTATTAAAAATTTTCTGGAATATGATGGTACATTCTTTGGGTTATGAGTAAAAACAAAGGTTCTATATATAAGTTAAAGAGGCACAGAGATAGCAAACATCCTTGTGTGGTCCCATTTAGAATTTGTATTGGATTTGAATTTGTTTTATTAATGTATAGAGTTCTGTAAGTGCTTCTGCAAGTGCTCTCATATAACATTTTTATCATATTTGTAAATTCTTGTGGTATATCAAAATAGGGCAATATAGAAAAGAAAAAGTTTAGGTTTACTTTGTCAAAGGCTTTACATGCATCTAAAACATAGGCATACATAAGATTTTTATTTTGTTTAGCTACCAAGATCATTATATCTAAGGTTAATGTGTTATCACATGTCTGCCTATCATTCATGAATCCCAACTGTCCAAGTGATATTCATTATCTTCTTTGTCTGTTCCCGTTAGGGGTCGCCACAGCAGATCATCTGTTTCCATTTCTTCCTGTCCTTTGCATCTTGTTCTGTCACACCAACCACCTGTATGTCCTCTTTACCACATCCATAAACCTTATCTTAGACCTTCCTCTTTTCCTGTTACCTGGTAGCTTCATCCTTAGTATCTCTTTCCCAATATACTCAGTATCCCTCCTCAGCACATGTCCAAACCAATGTAATCTTGCCTCTCTGGCTTTGTCTCCAAACCTTCCAACCTGGGTGATCCTGTAATATATTTATTCCTGATCCTGTCCACCCTTGTCACACCCAGTGCAAATCTTAACATCTTTAAGTCTGCCACATACAGCTCTAACTCCTGCCTTTTTGTCAATGCCACTGTCTCCAACCCATATAACATAGCTGGTCTCACTACCCTCTTGTAGACCTTCCCTTTCACTCTTACTGGTAGTCGCCTGTCACAAATCACTCCTGACACTCTTCTCCACCCACTCCATCCTGCCTGTACTCTCTTCTTCACCTCTCTTCCACACTCACCATTACTATGAACTACTGATCCCAAGTATTTAAACTCATCCACCTTTGCCACCTCTACTCCTTGCATCCTCACCATTCCTCTATCCTCCCTCTCATTCACACATATATATATTCTGTCTTAGTCCTGCTGACCTTCATTCCTCTTCTCTCTAGAGCATATCTCCATCTCTCCAGGGTCTCCTCCACCTGTTCCCTACTCTCACTACAGATCATAATGTCATCTGCAAGCATCATAGTCCACGAGGACTCCTGTCTGATCTCGTCTGTCAACCTGTCCATCACCACTGCAAAAAAGAAAGAGCTCAGAGCTGATCCTTGATGTAATCCCACCTACACCTTAAACGCATCCGTCACTCCCATCAAAGACCTCACTGCTGTCACACTACCCTCGTACATATTCTGTACCACTCTTACATACTTCCACTCCCGACTTCCTCATACAATACCACAACTCCTCTCTAGGCAACCTGTCATATGCTTTCTCTAAATCTACAAAAACACAATGCAACTCCTTCTGACCTTCTCTGTACCTCTCCATCAACACTCTCAGAGCAAACATTGCATCTGTAGTGCTCTTTCTCGGCATGAAACCATACTGCTGATCACTAATCATCACGTCCCTTCTTATGTTTGGTAATACATTTTTCAGCCTGTTTGCAACCAATGCAGCTAGAATTTTGATGTCTAGATTTATGAGAGAAATTGGTTGTTGGTAAAGATTGTCTTTCAGTTATTTAAATATAGATCTATAATGCCATATTCTCTTATATAGCTATAGATTTTCAGTAAAAGTTTTGATATTGTTTGTCCAAAGAATTTATAAAACTCAGAAGTATAATCATCAGGTCCAGGAGCTTTACTTGTTTTCAGACTATTTATTACTAAAATTATTTCTTATTGCATGAAAGGAGCTTTAATTAGATCCTTCTATGTTTGATTTATCTTTGGGAAGTTTAGATTCTTTAGATAAGTATTTCTCTCTAATTCAGTAGTTTTTAGCTTTTGTGGGCCGTATAGTTTTGTATATAAATCTTCAAAAGTTTTAAAAATGTCTTGATTAGTATTATGTGTGTTCACTTGGTATTACATTTTTGTTATTGTAGGAGGACTTTTAAGCCTTGGCATATTTAATTCTTTCATAAACATTTCCATTTGTACCTTTTCTTGACTGACATATTTTTCTGCTTTATACAGACTTACATAGAATTTCTGAAATATTTCTAATACTTCTGCAGGATCCCTTGTTATCTTCCTTGTTATAGGCTCCCTAAGCTCCGTGACAACCTTTTCTACTTTCTGTTGCCTGAGCTGTTGTACTAAAAGTTTTTGTGCTCTAGAGTTATTGTCAAAAAAACAGTTGCTTACCAGCAATCTTTCCAAACTCATGCATATTTTCGAGGTAATCCCTTATTTTCTGTTTAGCATTCTGTAGTTGCTCCTTTTCTTGTTCTGTGAGATTCCCCTATTTTGCAATACTTTAACATTTGTCAGTCCCTCTAAATAATTCTTATTATTTCTTAACCATATCTCCCTTTCTTTTAATTATACCCTATTTTAAATTCCACTTTAATTTTCCCACTCCCTAGCTATAATTTCAGAAGTTTCTATCTTCTCTAATAGCACCTGAATAATTTCCACTACCCATTACTTAAATTCCTCTCTTTTCAACCGACAGGTGGGAAAGTGCCATTGTCTCATTTTTATTTCATTACCCTGTGTTTTTATTTTAGTTATTGTGGTGGTGCTGCGGTAGCATTGTCGCCTCACAGTAAAACGCTGTCCGGTTCGATTCTCAGCTAGAGCGACATGCGTGAATGGGTGTACCTTCGTTGAAGGTTGTGCGTCAGGCCTGGCAAGCTGGTACGTAAAAATCAACTGCCAATCATTAGCGGACCGGAGTTCCGATGTGGCAACCCCTAACTGGGAAAAGCCGAAAGACACAAACAAACAATTGGCGCATGATCTGAAATAGTTATTAGGTGCATATCAAGACCTTCAATTAAATGCACACATTCCTGTGAAATGTAAATTCTGTCTAGCCACGCCCAGTTTTTGTATCTTGGGTAATAATATGTACATTCAGTCTGAATTCCTAGTACTGAATTCACATCTTCCATGCCAAATATTTTCATAAATTATAAAAATGTATCCTTCTTCATTACATTTTCCTTTCTGGGTACCCCCAGACACATCTTCACTGTTGCAAATCAAATTCCAGTCCCCAGTTGTAGATCATTGTGTGTACTGCACCCAGTCAGCCACTGTAGCTAGCTAGCATATGCATATAAGTTACTGAGCATGTGCAAGATCAGTCCCATTTTGTATAGTCAGCCAGAATGAATGCAAGCATGAATGGAGATGCACATGCATGTAAAGTAATGAGTCAGTTAGTTACTTTAAATATACATTCCAGTTACGGCTCCTGATGTGTTTATCTATGATAAACAACTTAAACCCACTCCAGTGCCTCAGTGTCTCATTTGAATACATGAGACATGCGACGTGGTGTCAGAATGGGATGCAAAGTTGAAGCAACTCACAAACCATGAGGCATGCTGTTAGAACTGGAGGAATATACAGCAGTAACTCACAAACAAGTCAGCAGTTATTCAAAGGTACTTAAACTTGTTTAAATGATTTTTCAGTTGCCGAATAAGTGACAAAGCTTTCAAAACGTTCAAAATAATTACAGAGATAAACTAAATGTCTGAAATTGTGACATACTGATAAAAGTATTCAAAATAATTACAAAAGTGTTTGAAATTATTTCTAAAGTGTACAATTTACAAAAAGGCTAAAATGACCACATTTTTTGCAATGTACTACTTTTCACATTAACTAAAACTTTTCAAAGTATCTGAAGTTTCTGGAGTGTTCACAGCATTTGCAGTGTTAAAGTGATGCCTTTTCAGAGAGATTACCGTGCATCTGGGCAATTACAAGTACCTGATCTATGTTTATATTTAAATGAATTTTGTTGTTATGGTAGAGGGATTTCGCAGACCTGGACTGCTGGTGTTTGATAATAATATTGCTGAGAACTGGCGAGTGATTGAGCAAGAATATGATATTTTCATACAGGCTGCATTTTCTGATAAAGATGCACATACAAAGCCATTGAGACATAACGTTAATTTGTGTATGCACCCGACGTGTATGCAGGGGAGGGGGAGAACTGCCATATTGTGATACAGGCTGAAATGCTGGAAGACCCTGAGTGCTTAAAATGTAAATTTAAAGAAATGTGTAACCCTCAAACAAATATTACAATGGAAAGGCACATGTTTTACACAAGAAATCAAATGCCTGGTGAAACTATAGCAGCATATATTACCAACTTAAAAAATAAAGCAAAAATGTGCAGATTTGGTGATCTGAGAGACGAGTTGATAAAAGACAGGCTTGTGTGTGGTGTTAATAATGATGCAATGAAAAAGATTTTGCTTTGAGACAGTGATTTAAGATTGAGCAAAGCCATTGAGATTTGTCAAATATATGAGCTTACAGAAAAACATACAAATATGCTTATAAATGTGAAAAACATGCAGGCAGTGTCAACCAGTGTGAATGTTGATAGTGTACAACATAAACCTAAGATGAAAAAGAAATATAAACTGAATGGGGCCAAAGCACCCAACCTTATTGTTAGCTATTGTAATTGTGGAGGCAGTCATGAACCTAAATGAAAAAAGTGCTTAGCTTTTGGTCAGCAATGTCACAAATGTAAAAAGTAGAATCATTTTAAGAGACTTTGCAAGTCTAAAGTAGCACATAATTTTATTAAAAGAGAGCATTTGAAGAAGCAAGAAGATCAGGTAGAGAGCTTTGAGCATACTTTCTATGTTGATGGTGTCTCTGTAATTAATGAAACAGTTAACACAGTAGATTATTAGCTGGCAGCAAAGAGTGAAATATTTCATACTGTTCGATTAATGGGAAACCTGTAGAGCTTAAAGAATACACTGGATCTAAGTGCAATGTTATATCAGCTCAAATGTTTGCCAAAGTAAAAGCTGGTGAAAAACTTATTAACCAAAGTGTGCAAAACTAGTTGCTTATGGCGGTGAAGAGATTCAAACTGATGTTGCAGTAATTCTCATTACTATTCCACTGGGACCAGCTATGACTTGCAGTTTTATGTAGTCAAAAGACAAGTGCAGCCATTGCCAGACCTTAAAGACAGTTTGAGAATGGGAATGATTTCATTTAATAAAGTGTTCCACCATATAAGTCTGAACAACCACAATAGTTTTACACAGAATATTTTTAGTGAATATGCTGATATTTTCACAGACGAGCTTGGCAAACTTCCAGTCATATATTCCATGAAGTTAAACCATGAAGTAAGCCTAGTTGTCAGACCAGCAAGGAAGGTTTCGGTAGCAATGCATATCAAAGTAAAAGCAGAGCTTGAACATGACAAAATGGTGAATTTAGGTGTCCCTCTCCAGTAAAAGAACCAACTGAATGGATATCCTCCATGGCCGTAGCTCCTAAGAAAGGGTCAGATGATATTCGAATATGTATCGATCCAACACATTTAAATGAAGAGCTTAAACGTCCTCATCATCCGTTGTGCACAGTAGAAAAAGTATCCGCTCTCATACCAAATGCCACTGTTTTTTCTGACTTAGATGCAAAAAGTTCATTTTGGCAAATTTCACTGGATCACAAATCTTCATTGTTAGCTACTTTCAGTACACCATTTGGTAGATAGAGATTCTTGAGAATGCCATTTGGGATAAATTTTGCCAGTGAAGTATTTCAATATGTGAGGAAACAAAATTTTTCAGGTTATCCATGTCGTATTATAATAGACAACATTATTGTAGGGGCAATGGGGAAAACAAACATAATAGAAACCTCAAAAAAGTTCTAGACCATGCTTGTGAAGTAAATCTTAAACTAAATCTTCACAAGTGTAAACTCAAACTGAACAAAGTTACTTATGTGGGTCATTTATTTACCAGTTTTGTCTTACAACCAGATCCGTCTAAGCAAGCAGCAGTTCTTGATATGCCAGTTCCAGAAAATGCCACATCTTTGCAACGTTTTCTTGGTATGGTCAACTATTTAGGAAAGTTCATCCCAGACATGAGTGAGCTTTCAGCACCGTTACGTGAGTTGACACCCAAAAATGTAAACTTGTCCTGGTTGGAACAACATCAAAAAGCATTTGACGTTTTGAAACAGAAAATTGTCAGTCCACCCACTTTGAGATATTATGATGTTCACAAATCTGTAACTCTTTCATGTGATGCTTTAAAGTATCATTTTGGTGCAGCATGTCTTCAAGTAGACATACCAGTAGCCTATGCATCCAGAACTTTAACCCAAACCGAGATGTAGTATGCACAAATAGAGAAAGAGCTTTTGGCAGTAGTGTTTGCATGTTCAAAGTTCAATTAATATATTTATGGTAAACCTATTCAAATAGAGACTTATCACCAACCTCTAGTGAAAATTCTGAAAAAGCCAATACATACAGCCCCAGCATACTTGCAATGTATGGCGTTAAAAGTGCAAAAGTATAATTTCAATATTGTCTATACAACATGCAAATTTCTGTACCTTGCTGATGCTTTGTCAGGAGCACCCAGACAAATAACAGAACAGCATGATAATGAAAAAGCATATTTTGAAGTCATGGAAGTCAGAAATCTTTCCTCATCTCATCTTGATAAACTTAGAAATCATACAGCTTCATACCCAATTCTCCAGAAGCTGAAAAATGTTATCAATCAAGGATGGCCAGTACGCCAAACTAGTTTACCACTTCACATACAGATGTACTTTTCTTATAGAGATGAACTCATAATGGAAGATGGGATCATCATGAAAAATTCCTCTATGCAAGAATGAGAAAAAGCACACTAATTTTTCTTTTGTCATGCTCTTTTAACCATGTCCTTTTTTTCGTACATTGCAGTGCCTATGTTTCTTAAAACTGAACAAGGAGAAAGACAGAATAAGGGAGAAAGAAACAAAAGAATAAACAGAAGCATGTATTTACATTAGTATCCCCATTACACTTAAAAATAAATGGAAAAAAATGTACTTTATAGCATGCAAAAAAATCAAGCACCACTTAATACTGTTAAGAAAAAAATTGTTTTACTTACAGTTAACTCTCTCCCTCCTCTTCCCCTCTCCTGAGTATTTTTCTGAACATTAATTATATGAAGTAGGGCATATGCTTTAGAGTTCCCTACAAGTTTAACAAAGTCTAAACATGCAATATTTCCAGATTTTCTTCTTCTGTCCTATTTCACAAATATAATTATTGCTTTGTAATCCCATATTTGCCAGTTTCCAAGTTACTGATTTTAGTCTCCAAACATTAATGACATGACGTAGGGCATATGCTTTAGAGTCCCCTACAAGTTTAACAAAGGCCAAACAAGTACAATAAATATTTCCAGATTTTCTTGTTCTTTTTTTCACAAATATAATTAATGCTTTATAATTCCACAATTGCCAGTTTCCAAGTTACTGATTTTAGTCTCCAAATATTAATGACATGATGTACGGCATATGCTTTAGAGTCCCCTACAAGTTTAAGAAAGCCCAATATTTACAGATTTTCTTGTTTGATTTCTGTTCATCTCCATCTCCCAAACCCTGTCTCTGTTTCATCTCCAGTGCACTCTTGCTTCTTCTAGTCAACTACTAGGCTTTTTCCCCCAACTCAAGCATTTTCCGTTGAAACACTAGTAAATGTTTCCCTGGCACAGTCCCTCTGTGGTATTTATTACCAGAAGAACAAGAAGCAGAACCTCCGTCTATTTCACAGCTCACTTTTTGTTGGACAAACTTTTGTATTTTTTCATTAACATGTACATCATCAAAAATGTTTTTGTTCCTCCAGGGAAAAATATTTTGAAGACAGCTGGGTACAGCAATTTGAATCTTACACCTGCTTCTCGACATTCCCTATATAATAGAATACGTTTATTCCTATTCTGTCTGGTGTACAATGAGCAGTTATTCTCAACAAACATCTTGCTGTCTCCCACTTTTAGTACTTTGTCCTTCTGCCACAGTTTTGTCAGAATCAATTCCTTCTGCTGGTAAGATTGAATTTTTACTACTAAAGGTCCAGGTGGATTTCTCATAGCCAGGATTGGAGCGTACACATAATGCGCCTTTTCAATTAACAATTCTTGCTGTGGAATACCAGTCCAGTTGCTTATTTTGCTTTCATGAAATTAATACAGTCTGTTCCTTCCAGGTTCTCAGGTACAGCAGAAAATCCCAGGTTTTTTCTTCATGCTTTGTCTTCTAATTCTAT
>NC_056743.1:449157365-449187365 GCF_019279795.1 Protopterus annectens
ATCCCCAACATGGGGCTGCAGGAAGTGCTTGCCCCCCTGCAAAACAAATTTGTTTTTGTTTGCTTTATGTTTAGGTTGTCTGATGTAGTTGTTGTGTTATTCAGGAATTTTGTGTGGTCAGGATTCTGTGTTGTCATTCTTTTATGTTTCTTTATGTGGTATTCATTTTTTTTTTAATTTTGTTGATATTAGCTGATGTAACCACATGTGTGTATATATTTCTTACACATACACACACACACACACACACACACATATATATATATATATATATATATATATATATATATATATATATATATATACACATATGTATATGTGTGTGTGTTTAGATGTATTTTGTTTAGCTATACTCAGTCACTTAATTTACATCCCTGGTGCATCATCAAAGATTATAATATTCTTCTCAACTCACAATATTTACACTACTCACTGCAAACTAAACAAAACTTCAGAGAATGCACATGCAAAACACAGAGTCAAATACAAGAATACCCTTGTACCCCAAATAAAAACCTTCAAAACAAAATCTGCATTTGCTAATTAAATAAAGTAAAACATGACATGAATTTCCCTTTCATTTGAATGTAAAAAATAACTTCACACATTGCACACACAAAATAAATACACAAGCCCTTCATATAATAATTATTTACCTAAAACAACCCTCTAGAAATGCAATTCATTCATTCACATTTAAATAACAAAAAACTAAAAAGAATGCAAAACAAAATACTGGAACTCTACACACTGAAATGCAACATAGGTTTGCACCTGTATGTATATGAATCTTACTGCAAGACCCTTTTATGCTACAACTAAGTGACAGATGAAGCCCTGGAACTATTTCATTTTGATTTGTACAGTAGCTACAGTCACAGGATGGCACTGTTGTTGTTGAGACAGAATAATGGATTTTTAGAGGTATTCTGTCCCACGTTGACTGTAACGAATAGTGGCATGTTCATTGTTTACTCCCCAGTTGATTTTACTGGATTTCTTTTCATGCTAGTTGTCCATGTTGATACCTCTTATTGCAGTTAGTGTCATTAGCCTAAATTATGTGATGTATGAGTATAGATGCGGCACAGTGCCATGCTTCCTGTAATAAAAATACCCTTTTTTTGCATTAGTGTGCTTTTCTGTGCCACAATTAGGCAGAATATGGCCAGTTTATCTAATCCTGTAACAGACTAAGTGGGAGACAACATTACTGCGATGTAGGTTGTAACATTGTACGGTCCTTATTATGGATTAGAAGCACAGTGCAGTTAATAATCAGCTAGAGGAGTTTGAAGTATGTTCACAGTTAAGCACAGTGCTTAAGCAATGACAAATAATTTTGTTTGCCTTGTCCTAGAGTACTCAGCAAAACAACCTCTTGACCCCATCAGTACTTTACTCTTGCTGAGGGCTCTTTTCTTAGATAAGTGCTGAACTGATACAGATGTAATGACACAAATGGGCACGGCAAATGCTTGAATAAAGAATCACAAGTAAACAAATACATGATAAAAATCAAAATCAAAGCAACTTGAGAATGCGAAATTACTGAAAGGATATAACAGTACTGCATTAGCACGTTCATGTAAATCTTGTTAAATAAATCATTCTGTGATGGGCTGGAGTCTCATCTAGGACTGATTCTATGCTTTATGCCATTGCTTGCATGGGACAGGCTCTTGGTCCCCTGCATCTCTGAATATAATAAGGTAGACACTGAAAAATAAATGAATTGATTAAATGTCATTTCTACCATGCTAAACTAATCATTAAATACCCCTTTACTTCAGATTTACACATAGTTTTCTGTGGGGAAATGGCCCAGACCCCAACTGCAATATTATGAATTTGCACACGAGCAGCATATGGGATTGCATTCAACTTTTGAACCAAAGTTGTGTTGCTTTACCCATTATTAAGGACTAACTGTGGCACCCCTTGATGATGGCCATCTGACGTCATCTAGCTCATGCTTGGATTCATGCACTGACCCTCACTTCACATTGCTGTGTCTTATGACTACATTTCAAAAAATACAGCCAGTCCTGATATAGCAGTAAATGATTTTTATGTCATGAGGTACAGTAACAAACAACAGTGTACCCTGTTTAATAAGTACTTCAAGCAGCAATACAGTTTTACAAGCCATTTAATTGGTCAGACAAGCTGAAATGGCCAATAAATGAACCTTGATAGAGGAATAAGAAAGGCCGTAGGATAGCAACTCATACAAATATTGTAAAACCAAAGAACAGCTAACGCTGAATAGGTGCGGGTTATGTTTTTGGCACCAATTAGAAAACCTTTACCATTTGCTAATATATGATTTTCTAGTAGCAGGCTTTCTTGCTTCCATTAGTACCTGCTGCCAAGGGAGCCCACAGGATTTTTTGCAGGGGGGGGGGTGCAAACCCAGAGCCCCACCCACATAGCTATCCCCGCCCCCTGCCAACACAGCCCCGCCCAAGTCCACCCAATCCAAGTCCCGCCCACACCGCCATTCCAGTGTCCCATTACTTGGCTATTTCTCCCCATTTGCCGTAGACACTGTTCAAATCTCTGTGTGCATAGTGTTTTATGCTTTAGTTCTACAATGATTACAGGCAGTTGGATTTAATTTACAAATTTTATTTCAAACATTATAGCCCAAACAATGATAGACATTTACTAAACCTAAACAAAGCAATAGTCTTACAATGAAAACAGACTTGGCATTAAAGCTTCTCTACTTTTGAAACTCACATTCAATGAAACAGCATTGAAACCCACATTCAAAGAAAATGCATCTGGCCAGTGGGAGGTTATTTACCTTTGAACTGTTTTCAAGCAATAGGCTCCTTGCACACTGTTAGGGCCATGCAAAAGTTATTTGATTTACCTGATTGTATTAATTATAATATATAATTGAATTATATCCCTTGTATCATACAGCAACACTTGTTTGCGTGTGTTTTAAATTTATAGTTTTGAACATTTTTCCAGTAAGCAATGAAACAAAACATACAAACCAATAATGACAAACTGCCCAATTCAGAACATTTCAACCATAAAAGGCCAAAGGTCAAAGAATAAATTGCCTATGTTAAATTAAAAAAATGGTAAGCTGGTATATTGCAATAGAAAATGGATGGCAAGCTGAAAAACAGGTTCATAGTTATTAGGCATCTCATCCAAAGGAGGACATCCTGAGGACTGCAGCATACAAATGTACATGCTGTAGGAATAGAACCTCAAGCCTTTACATTAAGATGCAAGTATTCTACTTGTGGTGCTACTAACATAGCTTTAAAACTTTATACCACAATAGAGATACCATTTGCTAAACAAAACAGTTGCACATTGTAAATAGACTTGGCATGAGCAGCAGTAAACTTGGCTTCCCTTAAAACTCACAGTTCCTTGAAAATGCACTTGAAAATAAATTCCACCTGCTAACTCTAACTTGGGCATTTCACTGTCTCTCTCTCTCTCTCTCTCACGCAAACATACCATACCCCTCAAGGCCTCAACCTTAGTGCAAGAAATCTGGACAAAGCCTAAAATAAATAGGGACAGATTATAAATATGGCTCTCATAAACTTAGAAAATTGCAAGAGTAACAGGATTTGTGTTAGTATGCATTTTTCTAAATGATATGACGTCTAAAACTGAAATGTCTCTCATTATTTAGCAACTTCAATCCTTTTTAGGAGGAATATGGGGCAAAAATCTGGACATTCTGCAAAAACCTGGACAGCTGAGGGGTATGCTACCTCCCTCTTACACACACACACACACACACACACACACACACACACACACACACACACACACACACACTCACACACAGACACCAAATAATTCTGGTCAGACTTGAATTAGTTCTGGGACGGTTGCACTGAACGGCACCGTGCTTGATCTGAAGTGGGTGAAATCCTGGTAGCCAGTTATAATAACTGATCTGCAGCTCAGCAATGTGGAGCATTAAAGCATTTTTAGCAGAGCATTGTTTCATCACTACCTATTGTGTTTGCACATAAGCTGTAGTTATTTCAAACATTTGCCTTTTTTGATTACTACAGAGAACATTTACCCACCAGAGCTATTGTGTTTTGACTTCAGTGTGGAGCTTACCTAGTTGTTGCAGGGCTTGGCTTTTAAGTAAGGTAGCAATGCTTATTTACCATATACCATTAAAGCCACCCAACTACAAGTGTACTAACACACAGGCACTGCTATAAGACACTGGTCTCCAATAAAATGTAATGAGCTTCTGAAAATACTGTAATCCTGTCCTTTTATTACAAATACTGTCATATGCATTTCAATACCCAAGGCTTATACATTATCTAGTCATGTAAATATTCTCTGCATGGCAACAACGAAAAGGCTTTCAATGCTGGTAATTCTTTAACAGTATGCTTACTAAAGCTTACTTGCATCTTACAATCTCCGACAAGCTTACCTGATGTTCATTAAACCATGGCTACTTAAACAGAGCAACAGGGCACTGTGACAGCATGCAGTTCCTGAATAATAAGAAGCATAAATCAACAGTATAAAAATCTGATAGAAAACCAGAACATTCTGCAAAATCAAGGACAGATGAAAAGCCACGGTCGTATTTGTGATCTACCTTGGATGGGGGAATACTCTGCACACTTACACTGCATAACTCCTCCTTGCCTTCCTTGGACACATCCAGAGCCACTACAATGGGGGGTGGGGTGCAATAAGTATGTCATAATTTGAAATGTCTCTGGCTGACAGTGATGGCTCTGACACTCATACCTCTCAACTTCAGAGCAAGAAATCTGGGCAAAGCCATACATAGAACTAGAAGTGGGACACAGGCCCAAAAATAAGGCCAATTTTTAAATATTGCTCTTATTAACTTAGATAATAGAACAGTAGTAGATCTCGCATTAGTACGAATTTTCTGAAGGGTATAAAATCTGAAACTCAAATGTCTGCCATTATTTTCTAACTTCAATCTTTAATGATTTGCCACTAATTTACTAGAAAACCACAATTTTATGAAAAGCGGACCAAAATGTGATGCAAAAATATAAAGTTGCCACACAATACAGCTGGGAACCTGTCAAAAAAGGGACACCTTTTTAATATTAACATTGTTAACTTGAGCAGCTAACAAAATAAGAGCTTCTACATGCAGCTAACAAAATAAGAGCATCTACATGCATTTCTGAAATAAAAGTAATCTATAACTCTGATCATTACAGTTATATATATTTGTAAACCCTCCACATTTTCTTCCAAAATTGCCATTTTGAGGAGGGATTATTAGGGGAGAGCAACATTTTCAGCCAGAATTGAGGACAATTGAGAGGTTTGGATATTCCTAATTCTACAAAGTGATTTGCACGTACCTCTCAACCTCTTAATGCAGGAAATCTGGACAAGGCCAAATATATTGGGGGAACATACAAACACTACTAAAAATTGCTCTTGTATAAACTTAAGACAGTTGATAGAATAACAGGTCTTGCTTTTGCATGCATTTTTCTGAAGGTTATGACGTCTGAAACTCAATGTCTGTCATTTAGTGACTTCATTCCTAAATGATTTGCTAGAAAACCACAAATTTTATGAGGAACAAACCAGAAATAAGAAGCAAATATCTATTCATTCTGCAAAGATATGGACAACTGAGAGGTATAGCTCAACCGGGGCTGTCTGAGTTTGCTAGCCCCCCCCCTCACAAAATCATGGTCGAATGGAGCCCCCCCCCCTGCAGCCATTCCAATGTCCCATTCCTTGGTTATTTTGCCCCATTTACCATAAACACTGTAATGTGCATACTGCTTTACTTCTGCGATGATTTAGATTTCATTTGAAAGTTTTATTTTGCATTTTACAGCACAAACCCTAATACATATCTGTTAAACAAAGCAATGCAGTCTCACAATGAAAATAGACTCAACATTAAAACTTCTCTGCCCTTGAAACTCACATGCATTGAAACAGCATTGAAACCCACATTCAAAGAAAATACATTTTGCCAGTGGCAGATAAATATTAACTCTGGGCTGTCTTCAAAATCATAGGCCCCTCGAACATAACATACACACGCTCATTGATACACCTTCCTGACTGTATTACATTATATTCCTTGTACAATACAGTACAGTTGTTAGAAGGCATTTTAAATTTATTGTTTTGAACATTTTTCCAGTAAACAATGAAACAATGCATACACCAATGACAAAACTGCCCAATTCATAACATTTCCATCATAAAAAGTCTACTCAACCTTCTATAGTCTACCAGTATCAGTAAAAATATGCACAATCTCTGAAGTAGTAAAATCCACATTAAAGAATTTTGTAACTAATAAAGAGGTTGCTGCTAGCAAACAACTTTATATGTCATTGTTTAATCTACAAATAAAGTGCCTGTTACCCTTGAAGAATAAATTGCCTTTGTTGCATGCAATAAAAAAATGATAAGCTACTAATACCGCAATAGGGAATGGATAGCAAACTGATAACAGGTTCATAGTTACTAGGTATCTTTGCCAAAAGGACTGCAGCATCCACCCCCTTTACAGCACAGTACAGTATCAGCAATGCATCTACCTACTGTGGGAGTAGAACCCACAGCCTTCAGCATCAAAAGAAAGTACACTATCTGTTGTGCTATTAACAATGCAACTCAGCTCCTTGTAAAATCTACTCGACACTCAGCTGTATCTCTGAACTTTGCAGCACAAGAAATCTGGAAAAAGTCAAAATTTATTGGGAGGGGGGACAAAAGGCCAAAAACCAGGGACACATTTTAAACATTGCTTGTATAATGTTGGAAAGTTGCTAGAATAAAATGCTGCATTACCACCATACATTTCACTGCCACATCTTGAACCCAGGGGACCCTGTGCAAAACAGTCAGTGCAACATACCACTACGCCAAATCAGCTGTTTTGTGAAAGAGGAAGACTGAAACTTAAATGGCTACCATTTAGTGAATTCAGTTCTCACCATAGCACAGCTGTCAACCTCTTAGCACAAAATACCTGAACAAAGCCAATAATGGGTGAATACAGCCCTCAAACATTCAGTGAATTCAGTTCTCACCATAGCTCTCAACCTCTTAGCAAAAAACAGCCGGACAAAGCCAGTAATGGGGGAATATAGCCCCCAAACATATTCAGTGAATTCAGTTCTTACCATAGCTCTCAACTTTAGCACAAAACCTGGATGAAGCCAATAATGGGGGGGGGAATACAGTCCCAAAGATAGGGATACATTTCAAATATCCATCTTGTACACTTAGAAAATTGCTAGAATAAAAGCTTTTGTTACCATGCTACCATGCACTTTCTGAAGAATATGAAGTCTGATATTCAAATGAGTGTAATTTTTTTTAACATTTGTTAACCAGGAAAGTCTGACTTGGAAAAAAAGCTAATTTTTAGCAGAGGCCCAGGGAGAAACACTCCAGACAGACACATGTTTTTGTAAGATGGGAGGAAATAAAAACAGGGAGGGCATACAGATTCCACACAGAAGGTAAGGCACCCCAGCCAAGAATCAAACCAGAGAACATGTAGCTGTCAGGCAACAATGCTACCACTGGCTTTGCAAGGACACAAATACAGAAACCACAGATTTTATGAGGAACAGAAAAAGTATGAGGGAAAAACCTGCAACATTTTTACAAATGGTGGTGGGTAGGGAATTCAGGCTCTTGCCACTTGGGCCCAAGGTACAGGGTTCAAGCCTTATTCTCTACCCACCACCATGTAGCACCTGGGGCATTTTACACACACACACATACACACACACCTTCCGTCCGACTACTTCAGTCAGTTTCCGCTCGCTCCTAAGTATCCGTCCATCGAGCTTATGAACCCGAAACCGTCCGTGTCCCGCCTCCATCTTCAGTGAAGTCCGTCTCAGTTCCCGCTTGCGAACCCGAAACCATCCATGTCAGTTTCCGCTCGCAAACTTGAAAATATGTGCACTGCGCGATGATGTCAGCACGCCCGCGACTGGACTTCTTTCTTCTTAAAGAAGAACGCGCCCAAAAAAAAAACAAAAACTTTTTTTAAAATTATACGATTAACTAGTCAGCCGATTCCAGGGGGGTGCAAGTGCACCCCCTTGCACCTGCCTGCGGGCACCCTTGCCTGCTGCACATCTCCAGTATACTAAGTGCCTAAAACAAATTAAGACTCTATGATCCAGGCAGTCAATTGAAGTTCACCAAGCAAAAATCTCTCTCCAACTTATGAAACAGCCGGTGTACAAATTCTGTAGTATCCAGCAAAAGAAGAAACACCAGCTGTTCCACAGCAACGTAGTTTATTAAGGTAGTAAGTGCTTTCAGGGATCCACCCCCTTCATCAGACGACAAGTGAATAAACCTTACACAGTTTGTAGTGGAATCAATTAAGGACAATTGACTTTCCTTAAAAAAACAATAACATTATTCTCTTAAGCATATTAATTACAGTAAAAAAAACATAAAATCATCACAATGTTGTGTATAAAAAATGTGCAAAACTCTGCATATAAAGTTATTAAAAACAATCAACATATAAAGATGTTGTAGTCACACAAAAATCCTAAGAACATACATATCTATTAAAATCATCCATAATATGTGCAATAGATCTACTTCATGTATACCTACGTTTATATATATATATATATATATATATATATATATATATATATATATATATAACATCAAATAACCTCTAAGCTATACCCATAGAAGTATAGTCATATTGTAATAACTTAAAGATAAATATAAATGTATATAAAATCACTTATCAAATAAATTAATGGCCGAGCTTTTAAAAAAGGTTTCAAGGACACCTTGTTATTCAGTTGTTATTCTATGTGGTGTTTCTTCTTCTGCTGCAGTCAATTGAAGTTGATTGGTGTTGGTATGTGTCAAACACCTCTGTTTTTATATGAGTTAATCCAGTCTGTGAGGAAGCTTGTGGTAATTGCCACTGTTCATTTCCAGGAGAAAGGAGAATCATAGTTACTTGGGACAGAAGGGAGTCACCACAACGATCTTGAGGGATTCTTCTGAACCTTCAAAAGCACTCTGGATATTAGTGGAAAGGGTTAAAAAGCATACAGGAACATTCCTTTCAAAGGAAAAGAAAAGGCACCTGTCTTCCAGGCCTTCTTCCATGGAGTCCTGGAAGAGAATCTTGCCAGTTGTTTGTGCATAGAGGTGTCAAAGAAGTCTGTTTGAAGAACTTCCCATAGGTGGTTCAAATCTTGGATGACCGCCTTGATCTAGTTTCCATTCATGTGCATTTGCCATAGTCCTGCCCAGCTTGTCTGCCACACAATTTTGCTCTGGCGGAATGCAGGATGCCTGTAGAATGAGACTATGCTGTAAAGCTGCCTCCCAAGCTAACATGGCTAGTTTGCAAATGGGGTATAATCTGGCTCCTCACTGCTTGTTGATGTACCACATGACTGTGATACTGTCTGTAACAACCTGAAGAGGTCCCAGGCACTAAAGTGTATTCAGATGGTGGGATTGGCATAATGGTTAAGGTATTAACCTCAAAGAGAGTTCAGTCCATTGATCAGTGCACGCATCTCTTTGATATTTATGTGGTTGTATCTGTCCTTGATGCCCAACACACCCTACATTTTTATGCATCCTGAAATTACTCCCCAAGCAAAGTCCAAGGCATGTGTGGTGACTGACTGCTTTGGAACAGGGAAGAAGGGAGACCCGGATTTAAGGATATCTGTTATCTCCGCCAAGTGATTTCTTTTCTGACAAATCCCAGCAATGGCATTTGAAAAGCCAAAGGGTGCTGCTGCTGGGACCAAAGAGACTTCAGATACCACTATATCTTTTGCAGGTGTAGTCTTGACAGAAATTACCTCATGTTTACTGACAACCAGTTAATTCCCAAAAAAATTTATATGGTATGTGAGAGATGTATTCACACATGTCACTGGAGGTAAAGCTCTCGCAATAAAGCACTCCTAATGTTAATCAGGTTGTCAGTAGTACACACACTGCACCTAACACACACATTTCAAAACAGACACAGACCCACATATGCTGAGGGACTGAAATGTAATCTTCCTAAACCCCAAAGACCTCTTAGATGAAGTACACATAACAAATATTCTCAGCAGCCCCAAATGCACTCTTTCAAAACAACATGCACATCAATGCATACATTAACATCTCATGGAGCCTCTTCTTCTAAGCCCATAAGGCAAGCCACCACAAAATCCAGCACTGGAGACTCCACTGAGAGACACACTGATGTCCCTCTTACCAGTCTGAGTAATGAGAAAGTACAGTCAGTTGCTTATCAAGGGTCACGATACCCCACATTACGTATGCACTTAGGTCACTGGACTAAAAGTACCAGTATGACTCAGTCATAGTTCACGTGGGTATAAATGACTTGAGATGTACCTCCCTACACTATATGAAGAGAGGGATTCCCTTCACAAGCTTGAAGGTTCAAAACTTCGAACTGGAAATGGTCGAGAGGATAAGATCAAAGTTTTGAAACTTTGAACATTTTGAATGGAGATCACCATAAAGCATGGAATGGGAACTTTACCGTTTTCCTAACTGTAGTGTGATCTTGGAGTTGGTATATTTATTTAGCAGGAGGTGTGAAGAGGGGCTGTAGGGGGGGGGGCTTGCCCCCCCTGCAAAAACATAAAAACTTTTTTGATTTTTTTTTTTATGAGACTTTTCAAGTTTCAAAACCTCAATCTTATGGTCTTGACCATTTACAGTTCGAAATTTTGAAAGTTTGAGCTTGTGAAGTAGATCCAAAAGAGAGACATCATGGAGCTCTCGGAATATGTGACCCAGGTTGGTATGAGCCTAGCACTGAGCAGCATTTTACTTTCTCCAAGGATGATGCCACAATGCGAACAGAAGATGACTAAGTATAATAATTGGCTTAGTTTCTGGTTCCACTATAAGGGGTGCAATATCTGTCAGCATGGAGTCAGATGGTCAACAGACCCCACTGCTTTGCCAGTGATTGTCTGCACCTTTCCACTCTAGGCTTTCAAATATTAGCAAAAACATTGTGTTCCCCCCATAGCGCCTTTTTTAGGCAATGCCAAACTGAAAGTACGTCCGACATAGCAAATCAAAACCAAGACAATCTAAAGGTGTTACTGCTCAATGCTAGGAGTCTAAACAAAAAACTCCACTCCCTATAAGTTCTCCTCAAGCTAGACAATGTTGATGTCTCTGCAGTCACCGAGACATGGTTTAAAGCCACAGAGAGCATACCAACAGTGCAAGGTTATAATGCATTTCACACATTTAGACCAGCTACTACACAGACAGGGACTAAAGGTGGAGGTATCTAAATTTACATCAAAAATAAATATACCTCAAGGCTGGTCAAACAGGACAATGCACTTGAACTTCTCCATTTTCAGATCACCATAGGCAAAATCCCAAACCACTTCCTTGCAAGCTATAGGTCACCCTTTATGACTTAGGAAACCCATGACATGTATTTAAACTTATCAGAAACACTCACCATACAACCTAATAGCACACTCAATGGTGACTTTAATTACTCCACTATTAACTGGGAATCATATAAAACACCAAACGCACAGACACAGAGATTCCTGGATTTTATAAACACAAACTTTCTGGACCAGACTATCAATACATCAACCAAGTGTGCATAAGTACTGGATCAGGTTCTTACTAATATGGAAGAGTGCTTCAGACCTCTAGTGTGATGTATTTTCTGTTAAGGTCAGATCACAGAATGGTCTGCATTGTAGTACAAATAAAACCTGGAATCCCAGCTAACATTGGAACAGTCAGAAACTACTCTAAGGCTAACTTCATACTATTAAGTGATAACCTGGCATAATTTCAAGCCCCCATAAACTCTGAGAACACTGCTGACTATGTGGAACGGTTCACAAAAAAAAAATATATACAAGCATGTTTATAGCTGCATAGAGGCAGCTGTGCCCACCAGGAAAAAGAACTAACTCAAAAAACAAGCCACCCTTGCAGAATCATAACATCAATAGGTTGTAAAAAAAGCAAGAAATCAAAACACTCTCATCAAAGTAAACAAACAATTCAAAGGACAGATAAAGTCTACCAAAGCCAAATTTTAGGCAAATATGGCCTCCTAGGCCAAGGTCAACCACTAGGCATTTTTTAGCTATGTCTATAACCTCAAAGGCAATACACGATTGTGTGCAGAGCTCATTGTTAATGGTACCAGCTACACTGAACCAGAAGACAGAGCAAACCTGCTGGCCAATAAATTCAACTCCACTTTACCTAGCCCCCCCCCCCACAACATTCCCTCAGGAAATACCATCACATATAACTTCCCTGCTATCATTAGGGAACAGGTCTTTAATGCTCTCTCTCTACAGCCAAGAGCACTGCATCAATGGGCCAAGACAATATCCCAGGATGCCTTCTGAATAGCATGAAACATGACCTATCAGGCCCTCTAAAAATGCTATTTAACTGTAGCCTCCAAAAAGACTTTGTGCCTCATGAATGTACAACGGATACAGTCATCTCTCTGCACAAAGGTGGGCCATCTACAGACCCTGGACACTATGGACCCATAAGTCTCACTAGTAACATATGCAAAGCCATGGAAAGAATTATCATGGAAATGATCATTAATGACATAAGAAACCTCCAGACACTAAACCCAACCCAGTTTGATTTTATCAAGGGCAGGTCAGCCTACTCAACGTGGCAAACTTCTTTGAGAAGGTCACTAAAGCAATGGATGAGGGCAAAATGGTTCACACTGTCTACCCTGACCTGGTCAATGCATTTGACGCAATACACAACTCGAGCACTGTTGAACAACTTAACAGGTTAGGTATAAACCCTTATGTCAACTGGTGGATAGCCAGCTGGCTCACATACAAGACCCAGGAAGTTAGAAATGGGGAGGCCAGTCACAGGCAGAGTCTCTTAGGGATCAGTCCTGGGACTGTTCCTTTTTGGCATTTACTTCTCTAAAGTCAATGCCAATGGCATTTAACTGACTAAATTTGCCAATGACTGCAAATTAGCAGCAGTCACAGAATGCCCCAGTGACACAAATGTTCTCCAAGAAGGGCTGACAAAGACAAAAAACTGGTGTCAGAGCCATGGACTAAAACTAAATGCCAAGAAATGCATAATGGTATCTTTCCAGAAGTCATTCACGTCTGCTAAATATCATAATAACAACACGTCCCAAAGAGTTGACCCAGTTGTCAGGGACTTGGAGCCACAGATAGACAGTAATCTAGCCTTTGACCATTACATGTCTGCAGTAGTGAGGAAACCATTATATGTTGTGCAGCTTATAAACAAAGTTATGGCATCCAGGTCCAAGGAGGTCACTGTTCCACTATATTCAGCATTCATGAGACCTATCATTGAGTACAATTACCCCATTTGGTCTATACATAACCAGGGACATCCAACAATTGGAATGTCCACAGAGTTTCCTCACTAAAAGAATACAGGGTGTAAGTAACATGTCCTATGCAGACCTCCTCAAGGCCCTATCCTTGTACTTTGTCTCCTATAGGCTGTTGAGGGGAGATTGATGCCTGGAAAACAGGGCATTGTTGGACCCCATCTTGATGGACCTACTGCATATCAGCAAAACAAACAGCACCAGAATTATTACCCATTCTAAAGACTTAAAATTTGACTGTGATATAAATAGGAGCTGTTGGAGAGATAGGTGTATATCACAGAGACTACTCCTTCTCTGGAAAAGGCCCCTCATCCATGTGAAGTAGAGTTCCTCCCTAACTCAATTTAAGTGTAATATGGACATTTGGATGGAGAACAGAAAATTCATCCATAGTTTAGCAACTATGTCTCTGATGGACACAAGTAAACCTGTAAATGGTTCATCTCACAAGCTCCTACTTGTAAATGTTTCATCTCCCAAGTCCTTGCTTACACTTATCAAGGGTAGCAGAATTTATCGGAGATTTGGTATGCATGGCTAGGCTTAAAAAGGCCTTTGTGGTCATTAGCCTAGTAAACATGTATGAACCTAAGTCAAGAAACATAAAAACCTGAAGTATTTCCTTACAGTGACCAAAACTGGAGTGGAAAATCTTAGAAATAGATCTAGATATAGATCTATTTTTTCCTATGGAAGAAAAGCTCTTTGAACTCAGGGGTCTAGCTGTCATTCCAGGAACACTATCCTGTGTGAAGGAGTCAAGAAAGACTTCTGAATGTTCTCGTCAAACTCCAGCTTGTTTAAGAGATGTCTCGCCCAAGAGCAAAAGATTCCTGACACTTTGGAAAAGACCTTGCAGAGATAAGTAAGTCACCTAAATTTGGAAAAAATGTGTGCGTGTGTCTGACTTCTGTGGAAGGTTGGGCTGGCACCTTGGCACCGTAAAACTCCACTGCCAATCATGAGCAGACAGGTGATCCTCTTTGGTGACCTCTAACTGGGAAAAAGCTGAAAGAAGAAGAAGAATTATCATAAACATATTTAGGAAAGAAAGATTCAAAACTAGTCTCCAAGTATTTTCTTTCTTTGGCACTAAGAACATCCATGAATATAAAACCCTTCCCCATATGGGAAGGAGGAACTGGTTTTATTAACTCCTTGGGACAGCATATGATAAAGAACAGGAGGAAACAAAAGAGTCTGATCTACAGGATGAGGAATGAACCCCCTGGAAAGGAGGAATTTCCTCCCTTTGCCATCTGTACCCTTTGAAGAATGATGTTCAGAACCCATTTGTCTGAAACTAACTGCTGTCATACAGAAAAACAGAGATTCAGAGTTTCTAGAAGCAAAAAGGGGCCAGGGTAGGAGGGGGTTACTAGGTCTCTTGAATAGTCATTCAGACTTGCTGGATTGTCCTTGGTTTTGGAAGGTTTGAGGCTTCTTTTTGGAACCCCCTTGTCATTTTTCTTAGGCGTTTGTTTACCTATAGTTTGTTGAGATTGTTTATTCTCATTTTTTTGCCAAAATTGGATGAGGAGTTAGAGAATTCATTAGAAAATCTGGAAAAAGGAGTACTGAAAAAACTTATTGTTTGCCTGGATCAGCTTACCACTTTCATCATATGTCTGATCACCTTTGCAGCATGGGGCCAAAAACTAAATCTCTTTCCAAAAGAGAATCTAAAATCTAATTTTTAACATCATCTGGGGGGTTCTGAGAATGCAGCCATGCAAACCACCTGTAAACAGCACCAGTGGCCATAGCCCTAGAAGCACTAGCAGCAGAGTCATGCACATACTGTAAACAAAGAGTAGTTAATTAGTAATAAAAAAACTAAATTATTTAAAGCTGAATTTTCCTAACAAGAAGAAACAGCAGATAAAACATTCCTAATGCTTCCACTATTAATCAGAACAAACTTTAAAAGATGAGGCTGACAATTCAAAATTCTAAAAATCAAAGTTGCAGAACTATACACTTTTGCTCCATACTTATCAATAATTTTCCTATCCTTATTAGAAACAGTAGGATTGGAATTAAGTGCTTAGCTGCAGTGTGATCAGCTAAAGATATAGCTTCTGGGTCAGGTTTACGAACAGTGTATAAAAATTTAAAAGACTGAAGAACATTATACATCTAGTTTCCTTTTTAGGGATAGCTGGCTGACTATCCGAAAAACTGCAGGCAATAACACATGCATCCTCTATAACAGACAGAACAGGAGGAATGGGTTTAGATTCTGGAATTTCCTTCTGCAACAACTCACTATTTTCTGAGGGAGTGAGAAATCAAGAAGTTATGTTCTCACCATAACGTTTGATGTATGTAGTCCATCTCGCCTCACATTCTTACCCATGGGTTCGGAGCCGAATGTCGGCTCCGACTCGGCCAAAACTTTTCTAGCTCGAAGTCTTTCTATTGGCTGGGCTAAGATGGTATCCCATGCTGCACTGCTCTATATCCCCAGATCTAGTTTGCTGCGAACACCAGCACTCATTGTCCATGCATAACAACACCCAAGGAAAGGAAGAACAAACCAAGAGTGAAGGGAGCTCTGAAAACCAGACCTAACCTCCAGATCCTCCAAGACGGGGGAAGGAGGGGGGGTAAGTAAGAATGTGAGGCGAGATGGACTACATACATCAAACGTTATGGTGAGTACATAACTTCTTGATGTTATGTAGTCCAATATCGCCTACATTCTTATCCGTGGGACAGCATCCCCAGCACCTAAATCCTGGGAGGCTCAGTGGAAAATACTCCTGAGCACTGTAGAACCAAAGGAAGACCTGCCCCTAGATACCACATCCAACTTGTAATGAGTAACAAAGGTGTGGGGAGATGCCCAAGTAGCCGCAGCACAAATATCATCCATAGACAATCTGGCCTGATAGGCTGTAGATGTAGATACAGACCGAGTAGAGTGAGCCTTCTCCGGAAATGGTAAATCTTTACCCCCTGAGGAATAAACAAAGGAAATGCAGCTGGAGATCCACCTGGACAGAGTGACTTTGGAAACAGGAGACCCCATTCTGTTTTCCGAAAAGGAAACAAACAATTGATCAGATTTTCTGAGGTTTATCGTTCTGTGCAGATAAAAACGTAATTGTCTGTGTACATCCAGTTGATGGAATTTGAATTCTGCCTTGTTTGAAAATGGGAAAAAACACTGGCAATTCAATGGATTGATTAAGGTTACTGATTGACGCCACTTTGGGAAGAAAGGAGGGGTTCGGTCTAAGAGAAACCCTGTCCTTATGAAAAATCAAGTATGGGGGTTTTATTGATAGAGCTTGAATCTCTGAAATGCGTCTGGCTGATGTGATGGCTACTAAAAAGACAGTCTTCCAGGTCAAGAATTTTAAACCACAAGTAGCTGCAGGTTCAAAGGGTGATGAAGTAACAGCCTGTAGAACAAAGTTTAAATCCCAAGGCATGACAGGTTCCGATACCGGAGGACGGCGTAACAGAGTGCCCTTCAGGAAAGCCTTACAGAGTCTGTGAGTCATCAGACGAGGCTCATTAGCGATATGAAAGGTAGAAATCGCTACCAACTGGACTTTAATGGTGGCAGCCGCTGAGCCCTGATGAAAAAGCATAGACAAAAACTCCAAAACAGATGTAATTGGAGCCATGTAAGGGTAAATCCCTTGGGTATGAGCCCAAATTGAAAATCTCTTCCATTTGTTGGAATAAATCTTCCTGGTTGAGGGCTTATGAGAGGAAGATAAAATATGAACTACCTCCGGCAAGAAATGATGAAGCCTAATGATAATGGAAGTGGAGTAGCCAGGCTGTCAACCAGAGGGTCCACAGAAAGGGATGGAGCGAGCTGCCCTGACATGTGTGTCAGTAAGTCTGGTTGTGGGTCCAGAATCCAAGGAGTGTCCACGAGGTAGGTATGGAGAAAGGGGAACCAAATCTGATGAGGCCAGTGTGGGGCAATCAGAATCATTCTGCTTCCCAAGGATTGCGCTTTTTGAATAACCTTTGACAGCAAGGGGACCGGAGGGAAGACATATAGTAGACCGGAGGGCCAATTGTGGACTAGAGCGTCCCTGGGTGACTCCCCCTGAGGGGGGATCAAAGTGAAGTAGCTGCTGCATTTGGCATTGAGGGGGGCTGGCAAAAAGGTTGCAGCAAGGTTGACCCCACCTGCGGAAGATCCGTTCCACAACTTGACAGTTCAGGGACCACTCGTAAGGCATCAGAATAGCTCTGTTTAGCCTGTCTGCAATCACGTTGGACTTCCCCGGAATGTACGTTGCCACCAGAAAACGTTGGGAAGACACTGCCACACTCGCATGGCCTCTCTGCACAGGGGATATGACTTGGTTCCTCCCTGCTTGTTCAGATACCACACCACTGACATATTGTCCGAGTGGACTGCAATAGTCCCGAGTGGAAGAAAGCTCTGAAGTGCCTGCAACGCAAGTAGCACAGCTCTCATCTCCAGGACATTGATATGCAAATGCATCTCGTGCTCTTGCCATGTGCCTTGAACTGTCCTGCCTAGATAATGCCCCCCCACCCCATCTGGGAGGCATCCGTGGTCACCGTGGCAATCGGGGGCGGCAGAACGAAGGGCTTTCCTGTGTCCAGATTGTCAGTGAGAAGCCAACAACTGAGATCCTGTTTGCACCTGTCTGTGAGTAGAATAGGGTGAGAAAGTGGAAGCCATTGAAGAGACCACTGGGCAAACAGAAGCCACTGAAGGAGTCTCATATGTAACCTTGCTAGAGGGACTAACATAATCGTCACAGCCATAGTCCCCAAGAGTTGGAGAACCCATCTTGCCTACGCTCTTCTCAGAGGGAGCAGGGCATGAACTTGTTGTAGGGCTCTGATTCTTTCCTGTGGTAGAAACACCCGCATGAGGACGGTGTCTAGTTCTGCACCTATAAAAGTGACACGCTGTGAGGGCAACAAGGCAGATTTTTCCCAGTTCAATGTTATGCCCAACTGTTGACACAGATTTATAGTGGCATCCCTGGTCTGAATTAGTAGATGCCTGGTGGTGGCAGTGAGGAGCCAGTCGTCCAGATATGGAAACACTTGGAATCCTTGACGTCTCAAGTGAGCAGTCACCACTGCCATGCATTTGGTGAACACTCTGGAGGCTGTGGTGAGACCAAAGGGCAGGGCTCAAAATTGAAAATGACTGGCTCCCAGCCAGAAGCGTAAGTGCTCCTGGCTGCCCTGTCCATTTTGATATGGCAGTAAGCATCCTTGAGGTCGATGGAGCACGTCCATACTTCTTTTCCCAACAATGGGAGAATAGACTGCAATGTGACCATTCGGAACTTGGACTTTCGTACATGGTTGTTCAATCGGCTGAGATCTAATATGGGTCTCAGGTCCCCTGTTCTTTTCAGCACCAAAAAGAATCTTTCAGTAAGTCCCTAATCCGATCTGGTCTGAGGGGACATATTGGATGGCTCCTTTTTCTAGCAGCTTTGAAACTTCTGAAGCTGCGTAATCTCTTTGACTGGGTGGAACATCCGGGATTTTTCTGACTGGAGGGGGGTCTGACAAAAAGGGAATGACATAACCTCCAGAAATTATTCGTAAAACCCATTGGTCCTGGGTGATGTCTTGC
Source organism: Protopterus annectens (assembly GCF_019279795.1). Lineage (NCBI taxonomy): Eukaryota > Metazoa > Chordata > Ceratodontiformes > Protopteridae > Protopterus > Protopterus annectens. The sequence goes on from NC_056743.1 coordinate 449,176,415, forward strand.
CAGGCCTCTGGGTATAACGAGATTCGACCCCTAACTGGCTCCAGAAACGCACAGTCGGGCCTCCCATCAGGAGTGACGGTAGGGAGAACCGCGAAAGGAATCACGGTCTCCCGAGTTGTGGGGGCCTCCTCTGCCTCTAGGGCGGCGTCTCCCTGAATAACCCCCCCTCCTCTGCCTCTGGAGGGGGGCTCACCTTGTGCACCGGGAAAAAACCTCTGTGATGTCTTGAACCACATTTTTCCACCCCTCTGGGCCTTGGGATAAGGCCTAGAGGGAAGGGAAAAACGGACTCCTACAGCAGACAGAGCTTTTCCCTCCTGCTCGCACCTGGTGAGGGTGTCTTTCACCTTGGTTCCGAACAAAGAGGAACCATCAAAGGGGGCGTCAGTGAATGATGACTTGAAGGCCTCCGCGAAATGACAAAGGTGCATCCAGGCCTGTCTCCTAAGGGCGACTTCTGAACTTGCTGCCCTACTCGCTGTCTGGGTCACTGCCTCAGAAACATTACCCGTGAGAGTATCTCCAAGCACCTTGAGGAGATCTCTCTGGAGCCGTGTAAAGTAAGATAAATAATTCAGCGACCATAAGGTAAAGGTTGCTGAAGAGAGGGTACGCTTCCCGTACTGGTCCATGGTCCTAGACTCCTTGTTAAGAGGATGGACAGTGGAAGAAGTCTCGGCTAATTCCTTCTGAGTGGCCGCTGCCACCACCATGGCATCCACAGGGACTCCCTTGGACAGAAATTCCTTACCTGGGGGAGCAGACTGGGGACTGGTTCCACAGAGTCAGGGTTCTCCCACACCCTTCGACATATCAAATCCTGGAGCTCATCGAAGGATGGAGAAACCCAGGAGGTAGAGGGCTGAGCACCGAAGGCCTTCAGGAAGACCGAATCCTCCTCGGAGGGGGCTTTGGACAGCCAGTCACCTCTTTGTTTCAAGATCTCTAGGATGTCAGAGAAAGAAACATCCTCAGAGGATGACTTGGGGGACCCCTCCGATTCCTCGAGGTCAGTATCTGAGGTGAGAGACTCATCCTGGGAGTCTATGTGCTTCCTCTTGCACATTTTCTTTCTAGGGGGCTCCTCAGGCAAGCACTCTGAGGGGCCCTCGGAAACTTGGGGACCACTCATGGGGGTACCCTGAGGCCTTGGGGCTCCACTGTCTAAAGATAGGTGGTGATCAGAGACCTGCACCAGAGTAATAGGGGACAGAATGACCGACCTGCATGATGTCGCTGACGATCTGGCCAGCGCACTCCGCATGGCCTCAAAGGCTGGTCCCCCTGAGTCCGAGGAGCGACCAGCCTCCGAAGCTATGACAGGAGTCGGACTTCCCTGAGCCGAAGCACCGAGAGGGAGACTAGGAACCGAGAGATGTCCCGAAGCCTCTCCCTCGGGTCCGAATGAAGAATCCTGAGTCCTGAATCCCGTGGATGGCGCCGACGGGGTCGGTGCTGATGTCGGCACCGATAAGCCAGGAAGGGCCATCGGAACCAACCTGGAGACATCACACGGAGCCAAGCACTCCGGCTCCGAAGGCTGGGATGCACTCGGAGGAGGAAGTATCGAAGTAGGTTGCAGGATGGGCTCCGGAGCCGACTGGGACGGAGCCGAGAACAATTTTGCCAAGACCGGTGACTGAAGGAGTCCTTGCACCACTCTATCAACGTCCACATCCGATAATGTCCTGGAGGATTTGGAGGACAGGGTGGGAGATCGAGACCTCCTCTCAAGTGATACTTGCCTAATACGAGGCGATCGGCTCCAAATAGTTTCCAAAATGATTGGAGCCGACGCCGGTTCCATCACCACTGACACTTCCTGCAGCCCCGAGGATGGTGGAGCAGAGGATGTCGAAGCAGATTTAGCTATTTTCTCCGGTGGCTCCGAGGAGAATGAAGGAGCCGGACACCTTTTTTTGATTTTGTGGTTTTAGCTTTAGAGCTGGAAGCGGATTCCAGACCCTCTTCGAAGGAGGGTTTCAGAAGTCCCTTCAAAATCAACTTATTCTTTCTTTCCTGAAGGACCCTAGGACTAAATGCATGACAGAAGCTGCATGACTCCTGGAGATGGATTGCTCCCAGACAATATACACATACAGAATGACCATCGGTAATCGACATTTTATAGCCATACTTTGAGCATTTCTTGAAGCACGAGGGCTTGTGCATCTTAGAATCTTTAGACATCGTAACCAACTGCCACCAATCACCAAGACAAAAAAATTACATGTACGGTACCAAATGGAAAAACATTCACAGACTTACACCACACTTAGGGTGGGAAAAAACTACCACTAACAAAAAACTCTAACAAACGATCCTCTGACACACACAAGAGCGGGGTTAAGACTAAAACCTCTAATTTAAATGGTTTTAGACCAGAAAGTTAGTAACACAGGGAAGCAAGGGGACAGACTAGGCCCTCTAACTGAAACGGGCCTAGCCCATTGGAACAGCTAGTGGGATACCACAGAAACAATCACACACACACACAATTTTCTAACAAACTAATACCAAATGAACAATAGCTATTAAAATAGCTTTTTGTTTGCAATAAATTCTCTCAAGAAGAAGAAAAAAGGTACTTAGCCACAGCCAAGAGCGAGACCACGTCCAAGCTACATGAGCGGCAAACGAGATCTGGGGATATACAGCAGTGCAGCATGGGATACCATCTTAGCCCAGCCAATAGAAAGACGTTGAGCTAGAAAAGTTTTGGCCGAGTCGGAGCTGACATTCGGCTCCGAACCCACGGGTAAGAATGTAGGCAAGATTGGACTACATAACATCTCATGTATATAAACAACCCAAAACCAGCAGGAAACTAGATGAAACAACAAAAGAATCCACAACTTCGATAACAAATTTATTTCTCTCTCTCTGACGTCTCGGCCGTAGCCTTCAAGGAGTATAAACCTTACAAATACCAGTACTAAATTTATACTTATTCATAAGACAATTATACAATAAATCAATTAAATATAAATTAATTCAATTCATTACATCAAATCAGTGCTCTCCAATTAAGGTCTTCATTAAGACCATGGGGATATAAAGTATTAAATTTCAAAATATATACAGCTTCTTTATATAATAAAGTTTGTTTGATATTAACACTGACATGACGTGAATGATATATTTGCTCCAAAACAGTACCTTGTAACCCCTCATTTTTACTCTGATGAAAATTTCTAAAATGCATAGCTACAGAACTTTCTTCCTTATTATTAATAATGTCCCTAGCATGCTCCAAAAGCCTAACCCTAAAAGCCCTTTTGGTCTCTCCAATATAAAATTTATCACAAGGGCATTTAAGTGCATATATCACCCCTTCAGAATTGTAATTAAAAACATTACATGTTTTAAAACTAACATTATTAATACAAGAAAAATGAGAAACTATAAAATTACAGGCTTTACATTTGCCACATCTAGAAGTACCCTTCATAGATAGACTGTATTGTACACTGGCTACAGGCATAATAAATCTACTTTTTACTAAAAAATCTTTAATATTTTTCCCTCTTCTATAAGAAAATTTAAGATGTGCATTCAACCATAATGACACACTACTTAAAGAACTAAAATATTTCCAAAAATGGTTAATCATTTTAACCAATTCAACACTAAAACAACCAAAAGTTGTAACAAAATATAACACATCCTTCTGTTTATTATTCATATAATTGTACTTTACTAGATCTCTATTAAACAAATTATTAGTAACTTTTTTACACCTATATCCAAAAAACCGCCTATAGCTATTTATTATTATTTCCTCACTATAGCCCCTCTGATAAAACATTTCCATTAATAAACTAAGTTCCTTTTTAAATACAACCTCATTATTACATAATCTAGAAATTCTTACCATTTCTCCATACGGTAGAGCTTCTATTGTATGGGGAGGGTGACAACTAGTGCCATGAACATATTGTATACCTTCATCAAACTTTCTATTAACTGATGTCACTAGATCTTTACCATTAACAATGTTCAACATAATGTCAAGAAAAGAAATAGAAACACCCTTTTTAAACCCATCAAATTTCAAGGAAAATCTATTATTATGTAGATCTAAAATGAATTGATCTACTAAAGCTTCACCACCTTCCAACAAAAAAATCAAATCATCCACAAACCTATAATATTTAATGACATATTTACGAAAAAATAATTCCTATATAAAAATTCAGACTCAAAAAGGCCCATAGCAAGATTTGCATACATAGGGGCAAAAGCTGCCCCCATAGCTGTGCCTTGTTTTTGTCGATACAAACAATCATTAAATTCAAAAAAGTTTTTGGTTAAAGAAAAATAAATGAGTTCAACAATATATTCTGTAGCCGGATGATCACCTAAGAAGAACCTTACAGCTTCCATACCAAAAGAATGACTAATATTGGTATATAGACTCTTGACATCAACCGTGACCCAATACATACATTTATTCCATTTAACATCTCTTATCTTGTCTAAAAAATCAAAGACATCAGAGATGTAGGATGGCAAAGTCTTGACTTTAGTCAAAAGAAAATTGTGTAAAAAAACACCTAAACTATGCAGAAAATAATTACATCCAGAAACAATAGGTCTCCCAGGTGGAACTCTCAAATCTTTATGTATTTTAGGCAGACAATAAAAGGTGGCCATTTTAGATCCTTCTATTTTAAATTTGTTTTTTAAATCTGTTGCAGAAAAATAACCAAGCATTTGTCCTTTATCCATTAGTTCTTTATACTCATTTAGGGCAACATTATATGAATCCCATCCCACCTTTTCATAAACTATAGTGCCATTTAAATGATACATACACATTTTAAGATATTGGGAAAAATGCATAACAACCAACTTATTGCCCTTATCAGATGGTTTAAAAATAATTTCTCTATTTTTACTCAATGCTACTAGAGCTTTCCATTCTTTAAAGCATAAATTATATTGTATATTACCTCTATTTTTCATATACTCACTAAATGCAGATTCAATAGAAAAATTCAACATATTCACAAAATGCAAAACATCATTATTTAGAACTGGAGGTATAAAACAACTAGTTGATTGAACACATTCAGTATCAAATCTATAATATGCATCAGGAATCTCCCCTGATGTACATGAATAAAAGCTTTCCGAAGAAACATCCATACTGTCTTCAGAAGATGCAGAACATGAGCGATTGTGTATATTACCAAAAAAGTTCTTTAAATGTAGCTTTCTACAAAATCTATACACATCTCTCTTCATTTCATGTACACAAGAAATTACAGTAGGAATGAACTTTAGTCCACGATTAAGAACAGCAAGTTCAATATCAGTAAAAAAATGTCCCGACAAATTAACAACATAGTCATTTATGGGAGGTAATAAAGAGGAAAAAGTGTCACCAGTTACCTCTTTTATGTCCCCCTTGTAAAGGTTGTTCTCTTGATGAAGGGCCATAAAATTCACGTTGGCGTTTCTTTCCTTGTGGACCTCTGTTGAAGTTATTGGTCTCTCCATGAAAAGTTTGATGAAATCTTTCAGATTGTTGTGGCGCTGGCATCGCAGGAAATTCTGTGTCAATATTTTCCACCTCTTCATACGAAGTGTAACCACCTTCCGACGCTGAAAGTGAAGAGTTGTGATAACTATCATTCCTAGAGTCTCTTTGAAACTGCACGCGCTTACGTGGCTTATTACGATTGGCTCTCGACAAGAAAGCTCTATTGTTCTCATAATCCCGTATATCTCTGAGTAGTTTCCCCTTCTTTCTTTCTACTAATAAGGTCTCATAATCTTTTAATTTCCCATTCATAGTACTGAGGAAATCATCCATAGTAGAAGCAGGAGTACAGGCTGATAAATTATCACACAGTTTTTTTATCTCCAAACCCAATTCCTTTTGTTTAATTCTGTCACGTTCGATTAATATGTGTACCCATTTGGAAACACATTTGTGAGCTGCTGCAACCCAACGTTAGAATTAAACAAGCGCGTGCAGTTTCAAAGAGACGCTAGGAATGATACTTATCACAACTCTTCACTTTCAGCGTCGGAAGGTGGTTACACTTCGTATGAAGAGGTGGAAAATATTGACACAGAATTTCCTGCGATGCCAGCGCCACAACAATCTGAAAGATTTCATCAAAGAAAATACTGACACAGCATTTCCTGTGATGCCAGCGCCACAACAATCTGAAAGATTTCATCAAACTTTTCGTGGAGAGACCAATAACTTCAACAGAGGTCCACAAGGAAAGAAACGCCAACGTGAATTTTATGGCCCTTCATCAAGAGAACAACCTTTACAAGGGGGACATAAAAGAGGTAAATGGTGACACTTTTTCCTCTTTATTACCTCCCACAAATGACTATGTTGTTAATTTGTCGGGACATTTTTTTACTGATATTGAACTTGCTGTTCTTAATCGTGGACTAAAGTTCATTCCTACTGTAATTTCTCGTGTACATGAAATGAAGAGAGATGTGTATAGATTTGGTAGAAAGCTACATTTAAAGAACTTTTTTGGTAATATACACAATCGCTCATGTTCTGCATCTTCTGAAGACAGTATGGATGTTTTTTCGGAAAGCTTTTATTCATGTACATCAGGGGAGATTCCTGATGCATATTATAGATTTGATACTGAATGTGTTCAATCAACTAGTTGTTTTATACCTCCAGTTCTAAAGAATGATGTTTTGTATTTTGTGAATATGTTGAATTTTTCTATTGAATCTGTATTTAGTGAGTATATGAAAAATAGAGGTAATATACAATATAATTTATGATTTAAAGAATGGAAAGCTCTAGTAGCATTGAGTAAAAATAGAGAAATTATTTTTAAACCATCTGATAAGGGCAATAAGTTGGTTGTTATGCATTTTTCCCAATATCTTAAAATGTGTATGGATCATTTAAATGACACTATAGTTTATGAAAAGGTGGGATGGGATTCATATAATGTTGCCCTAAATGAGTATAAAGAACTAATGGATAAAGGACAAAGGCTTGGTTATTTTTCTGCAACAGATTTAAAAAACAAATTTAAAATAGAAGGATGTAAAATGGCCACCTTTTATTGTCTGCCTAAAATACATAAAGATTTGAGAGTTCCACCTGGGAGACCTATTGTTTCTGGATGTAATTATTTTCTGCATAGTTTAGGTGTTTTTTTACACAATTTTCTTTGACTAAAGTCAAGACTTTGCCATCCTACATCTCTGATGTCTTTGATTTTTTAGACAAGATAAGAGATGTTAAATGGAATAAATGTATGTATTGGGTCACGGTTGATGTCAAGAGTCTATATACCAATTTTAGTCATTCTTTTGGTATGGAAGCTGTAAGGTTCTTCTTAGGTGATCATCCGGCTACAGAATATATTGTTGAACTCATTTATTTTTCTTTAACCAAAAACTTTTTTGAATTTAATGATTGTTTGTATCGACAAAAACAAGGCACAGCTATGGGGGCAGCTTTTGCCCCTATGTATGCAAATCTTGCTATGGGCCTTTTTGAGTCTGAATTTTTATATAGTAATTATTTTTTTCATAAATATGTCATTAAATATTATAGGTTTGTGGATGATTTGATTTTTTTTGTTGGAAGGTGGTGAAGCTTTAGTAGATCAATTCATTTTAGATCTACATAATAATAGATTTTCCTTGAAATTTGATGGGTTTAAAAAGGGTGTTTCTATTTCTTTTCTTGACATTATGTTGAACATTGTTAATGGTAAAGATCTAGTGACATCAGTTAATAGAAATTTTGATGAAGGTATACAATATGTTCATGGCACTAGTTGTCACCCTCCCCATACAATAGAAGCTCTACCGTATGGAGAAATGGTAAGAATTTCTAGATTATGTAATAATGAGGTTGTATTTAAAAAGGAACTTAGTTTATTAATGGAAATATTTTATCAGAGGGGCTATAGTGAGGAAATAATAACAAATAGCTATAGGCGGTTTTTTGGATATAGGTGTAAAAAAGTTACTAATAATTTGTTTAATAGAGATCTAGTAAAGTACAATTATATGAATAATAAACAGAAGGATGTGTTATATTTTGTTACAACTTTTGGTTGTTTTAGTGTTGAATTGGTTAAAATGATTAACCATTTTTGGAAATATTTTAGTTCTTTAAGTAGTGTGTCATTATGGTTGAATGCACATCTTAACTTTTCTTACAGAAGAGGGAAAATTATTAAAGATTTTTTAGTAAAAAGTAGATTTATTATGCCTGTAGCCAGTGTACAATACAGTCTATCTATGAAGGGTACTTCTAGATGTGGCAAATGTAAAGCCTGTAATTTTATAGTTTCTCATATTTCTTGTATTAATAATGTTAGTTTTAAACCATGTAATGTTTTTAATTGCAATTCTGAAGGGGTGATATATGCACTTAAATGCCCTTGTGATAAATTTTATATTGGAGAGACCAAAAGGGCTTTTAAGGTTAGGCTTTTGGAGCATGCTAGGGACATTATTAATAATAAGGAAGAAAGTTCTGTGGCTATGCATTTTAGAAATTTTCATCAGAGTAAAAATGAGGGGTTACAAGGTACTGTTTTGGAGCAAATATATCATTCACGTCATGTCAGTGTTAATATCAAACAAACTTTATTATATAAAGAAGCTGTATATATTTTGAAATTTAATACTTTATATCCCCATGGTCTTAATGAAGACCTTAATTGGAGAGCACTGATTTGATGTAATGAATTGAATTAATTTATATTTAATTGATTTATTGTATAATTGTCTTATGAATAAGTATAAATTTAGTGCTGGTATTTGTAAGGTTTATTCTCCTTGAAGGCTACGGCCGAGACGTCAGAGAGAGAGAAATAAATTTGTTATCGAAGTTGTGGATTCTTTTGTTGTTTCATCTACATAACATCTCATGTTGCGTGTGGACCATACCTCCCATACTCGGTAAAAACCGAGGTTTGAGGGTCCAAATAACGGTGTACCAGGATTCCCGAGTGGCACCCCTTAATTCCCAATTTCACAGCACTTTTATTTTAAAAAATTAAATCCCAGCTTTTAGAGCTGACGTTGTCGCACACATGACGACATCAGCTCTGTGAGCCGGCTGCCAGCCTGTTAGAATCAAGCTCAAAGGCTCAACATGCGTCCAGTTCCAGCTGTCAATATGCATCCATTTCCAAATGTTTAGCGGGAACAAACGTGGTGGTGGATATATATATATATATGAGCTTTCCGAATGTTATTTTGCCACGATGCGAGTCTGGAATCACTGTGGTGGTGGATATCAGCGCTACTGCCCACAAGAAGGAAGGGGGTATGTAAGCTGCTGACAGAGGAATGGAAGAGCTGCCGTTTCATATGCTGCAGCAGTGTGTGTGAGTGTGTGTAATGCCCCAGGTGAATAGACCTGGGGCTCAAGCCTTGTACCTTTGGTGCAAGTGACAAAAGCCTAGAGTCCCTATCTACCACCCTTTGTGACAACTCTCCAGATTTATGCCTCATATTTGTTCTGTTCCTCATAAAATCTGTGGTTTTATTACTTTTTGTGGCATGTCAGTGAAGGATTGAATTCAGTAAATAATGACATGCATTTGAATTTCAGACTTCAAATTCTTCAGAAAATAAATGGTAACACAAAACCTTTTATTCTAGCAATTTTCTAAGTTTATAAGTTCAGTATTTGAAAGTTGTCCCTATTTTTGTGGCTGTAATGTATTCCCATATTATTGGCTTTCTCCAGTTTTTTTGTGCTAACAGGTTGAGAGCTATGGTGATAAGTGAGAACTGCATTCTGTATTCCCCATTATTGGTGTTGTCCAGGTTTTTTGTGCTAAGAGGTTGAGAGCTATGGTAAAAAAGTGAGAACTGAATTCACTAAATGATAGCCATTTAAGTTCAGGAAACTGCTGATTTGCATAGTGATATGTTGCTCTGACTGTAGTGCACAGAGTCTTGGGTTCAAGACATTTCAGTGAAACGCATGGTGGTAACACAACATTTTATTCTAGCAACCTTGCAAAATTATACAAGCAATGTTTAAAATGTGTCCATGGTTTTGGGGCTTTTGTCCCCCCCCCCCAATAAATTTTGGCTCTTTCCAGATTTCTTGTGCTGCAAAGTTAAGAGATACAGTTGAGTGTTGAGTGGATTTTACAAGGAGCTGACAGCTTCAGGGGAAGATAAGTCTAGTGTTGCTTATGCTGAGTCTGCTTGCATTGTTAATAGCATAACAGGTTAAATACTTGCTTTTGATGCAGAAAGCTGTGGGTTCTACTCCCACAGTATGTAGATACATTGCTAATGCTGTACTGTGTTGAACTTTTAAAGGGGGTGGGTGTAACAAGTCAAGGGTGTAGCTACAGATACAACAGAAGTGAGAAAATGTCATGCTCAAGGGCATTTGTGCCTCAGTGGAAAGCGCACAAAATATCATTGACCCAAATTCAGAAGCAGAAAGTCATAAGTATGTTCTATGCTGCATTTAAACAAGTATGGTACACTTTCCAGCATTCAAGACAAAAAACATATTTTTCCACTGCAGACAGTGGAGAGGCAAGAGTGGCCAGTTAGCTCCTGGATTACAATGATAGTTTTGATGCTTCAGGATGAATGTAGGAGAGGGTCTATCAGTACTTGAACTAAAAACTGGAAGTCTTAAAACATGCAGTTCACCTAGTTTAGTTTGTTGTACATTTACAGCTATTGAGTTGGTTTGATAACACAAATCAGAGTAAGTCAAGCAAAAAAATGAAATTGAAAATAAGTTCGAGAAGCTGTGCAAGATGCCTCTGGCTTACACTACTGTTATATGTATGTATAAGTGTATGTATGTGTGAACATTGGGTGAAGATACGTGAAGGCTGCCAGCCTAGCCAGATAGAATTTTGGAGATAATTCTGTCATCTGTAAATTTTAATGTAAACCACAGGCTTGTGTCTTAAATAGTAAAAATACTGTTACCTGTGGAACT